>NC_057801.1:644342470-644386498 GCF_018294505.1 Triticum aestivum
TTCAGTTAACAGCCATCGATCGATCACTCGGGTTCAGTAACGCGTAGCCTGCAATGCTATCGCTCGGGTTCAGTTAGAGCCCAACGCCTCGCTCGGGTTCAGTTAGAGCCAACGCCTCGCACAGACGCGCGTACGTGTACGAGAGAAACATGCATCGCTCGGCCCCCGACCACCCACCGTAACCAGGAACTCCCCAAAATTTTCCTCGCCCTCGCTTCTACCATGGTTTTTTCCATCATGGACGGCCCAAAGAATGTCATGCAGCTGCGTCTCCAGCCTGCCCAGGATGAAAAGCCCATTTTCTGTCATGATTTCTTGTCATAGAAGTAGGAGCCCACCACATCTATGACGATACCGGGTTGTCACAATTATCGTCATAGAAGTGTCATAAGTATGACAGAAAAAAAAATTCATTCGCCCGAAAATGTCACGGATATGTCTTTTTTTTGTAGTGGCTGCCTCGGGAGGAGATCCCTCAACCACCTACCTCAGGAGCCCAGGCCTGCGGCCCGACCTCGGGAGCGCGCTTTCTCTTGGCGCTCGAGCCTCAGGAGGGGTGTTGGACCAAGGAATTCAAGGAATACCTGACATAAGGGAAGCTGCCGGAAAAGGAGGAGGACACAGAGCGTGTGGCCCGACAGGCGACGGCATACTGCATCCAGGACGATGAGTTATACAGGAAGCGGCCAAATGACGTTACCCTGTGTTGCATCTCTAAGGAGCAAGGGAAGGAGCTACTAACAGACATACACAGTGGGGACTGCGGCTGATACGTCTCCAACGTATCTACAATTTTTGATTGTTCCATGATATTATATTACCCATTTTGGATGTTTATGGGCTTTACTCTACACTTTTATATCATTTTTGGGACTAACCTACTAACCGGAGGCCCAACCCGAATTGCTGTTTTTTTGCCTATTTCAGTGTTTCGAAGAAAAGGAATATCAAACAAAGTCCAAATGGAATGAAACCTTTGGGAGCACTTTTTTTGGAACAAACATGATCCAGGGGACTTGGAGTGGACGTCAAGCAATAGAGGAGGCGGCCACGAGGGTGCCCGGCGCGCCCCCTGGAGGTGGGCGCGCCCCCACCCTCATGGGCCCCTCGAGCGTCCACCGACCTAATTCTTCCTCCTATATACACCCACGTACCCCCAAAACAGCCAGGAGCACCACAAAAAAACTATTTCCACCGCCGCAACCTTCTATATCCGCGAGATCCCATCTTGGAGCCTTTGTCGGTGCTCCACCGGAGGGTGAATCGACCACGGAGGGCCTCTACATCATCTCCAAGGCCTCTTCGATGAGTTGTGAGTACTTTACCACAGACCTTCGGGTCCATAGTTATTAGCTAGATGGCTTCTTCTCTCTCTTTGAATCTCAATACAAAGTTCCCCTCGATCTTCTTGGAGATCTATTCGACGTAACTGTTTTTGCGGTGTGCTTGTCGAGATCCGATGAATTGTGCATTTATGATCAAGTTTATCTATGAGAAATATTTGAATCTCCATTGAATTCTTTTATGTGTGATTAAGTTATCTTTGCAAGTCTCTTTGAATTATCAGTTTGGTTTGGCCTACTAGATTGGTCTTTCTTGCAATGGGAGAAGTGCTTAGCTTTGGGTTCAATCTTGCGGTGTCCTTTCCCAGTGACAGCAGGGGCAGCAAGGCCCGTATTGTATTGTTTCCATCGAGGATAAGAAGATGGGGTTTATATCATATTGCTTGAGTTTATCCCTCTACATCATGTTATCTTTCTTAATGTGTTACCCTGTTCTTTATGAACTTAATACTCTAGATGCAGGTAGGATTCGGTCGATGTGTGGAGTAATAGGAGTAGATGCAGGCATGAGTCGGTCTACTTGTCACGGACGTGATGCCTATATACATGATCATGCCTAGATAATCTCATAACTATTCGCTTTTCTATCAATTGCTCGACAATAATTTGTTCACCCACCATAATACTTATGGTATCTTGAGAGAAGCCACTAGTGAAACCTATGGCCCCCGGGTCTATTTTTTATCATATAAGTTTACCATCTACTTTTATTTGCCTCTTTTATTTTCCAATCTATATCATAAAAATACCAAAAATATTTATCTTATCATATTATCTCTATCAGATCTCACTTTCGCAAGAGGCCGTGAAGGGATTGACAACCCCTTTATTGCGTTGGTTGCGAGGTTCTTGTTTGTTTGTGTAGGTGCGTGTGACTTTTGAGGAGCCTCCTACTGGATTGATACCTTGGTTCTCAAAAATTGAGGTAAATACTTATGCTACTTTGTTGCATCACCCTTTCCTATTCAAGGAAAAGCAACGTAAGCTCAAGACGTAGCAAGAAGGATTTCTGGCACCGTTGCCGGGGAGGTCTTCGCTCAAGTCAAGACATACCAAGTACCCATCACAAACTCATCTCCCTTGCATTACATTATTTTCCAATTGCCTCTCGTTTTCCTGTCCCCCACTTCACCCTTGCCATTTTATTCGCCCTCTCTTTCCCAATCTCCTCTCTTTTTCGCTTGCCTTTTGTTTGCTTTTTTGTTGGATTGCTTGTCACGATGGCTCAAGATAATACCAAATTGTGTGACTTTTAAAATACCAATAATAATGATTTCCTTAGCACTCCCATTGCTCCTCTTAATGATATTGAGCCATGTGAAATCAATGCTGCTTTGCTGAATCTTGTTATGAAAGATCAATTCTTTAGCCTTCCTAGCGAAGATGCCGCTACCCATCTAAACAACTTTGTTGATTTGTGTGAGATGCCAAAGAAGAAAGATACGAATAATGATATTGTTAAATTGAATTTTTTTTTCCGTTTTCACTTAGAGATCGTGCTAAAGTTTGGTTTTCGTCTTTGCCTAAAATAGTATTGATTCATGGAATAAGTGCAAAGATGCTTTTATCTCGAAGTATGTTCCTCCCGCTAAGATCATCTCTCTTAGGAACGATATTATGAATTTTAAACAACTTGATCATGAGCATGTTGCCCAATCTTGAGAAAGAATGAAATTAACGATTCGCAATTGCCCTACTCATGGTTTGAATTTATGGATGATCATACAAAAATTTTACGCCGGATTGAACTTTGCTTCTAGAAATCTTTTAGATTCGGCCGCGGGAGGCACTTTTATGGAAATCACCTTAGGAGAAGCTACTAAACTCCTTGATAATATTATGGCTAATTATTCTCAATGGCACACCGAAAGATCTACTAGTAAGAAAGTGCATGCTATAGAAGAAATTTAATGTTTTGAGTGGAAAGATGGATGAACTTATGAAATTGTTTGCTACTAAGAGTGCTCCTATTGATCCCAATGATATTCCTTTGTCTACTTTGATTGAGAATAATAATGAATTTATGGATGTGAATTTTGTTGGTAGGAATAATTTTGGTAACAATGCTTATAGAGGAAACTTTAATCCTAAATCGTTCCCTACTAATTCCTCTAAGAATTATGGGAATTCCTACAATAATTCTTATGGTAATTTTAATAAGATTCCCTCTGATTTGGAGAATAGTGTTAAAGAATTTATGATCTCTCAAAAGTATTTGAATGCTTTTCTTGAAGAAAAATTGCTTAAAGTTGATGATTTGGCTAGGAACGTTGATAGACTTTCGCTTGATGTTGATTCTTTGAAACTTAGATCTACTCCTCCCAAGCATAATATCAATGATTCTCTCAAAGCCATGAGAATTTCCATTGATGAGTGCAAAGAAAGAATCGCTAGATTGCGTGCCAAGAAAGATTGCTTTGTAAAAGCGTGTTCTTCTAGTTTCCATGAAAATAATGATGAAGACCTAAAAGTTATTGATGTGTCCCCTATTAAATCCTTGTTTTGCAGTATGAATCTTAATAATGATGGGACCAGAGATGAGTCAACTTTAGTTAAAATGCATCCCAATGTTTTGGAGTTGTTAAATCTTGATGCTAATTTTGATAAAAGTGGGATTGGAGAGGTCAAGACTTTAAATAGCATTGAACCCACTATCTTGGATTTCAAGGAATTTAATTATGATAATTGTTATTTAGTAGATTGTATTTCCTTGTTGCAATCCGTGTTGAATTCTCCTCATGCTTATAGTCAAAACAAAATTTTTACCAAACATATCTTTGATGCCTTGATGCAATCTTATGATGAAAAACTTAATTTGGAAGTTTCTATACCTAGAAAACTTTAGGATGAGTGGGAACCTACTATAAATATTAAAGTTAAAGATCATGAGTGCTATGCTTTGTGTGATTTGGGTGCTAGTGTTTCCACGATTCCGAAAACTCTATGTGATATTCTAGGTTTCCATGATTTTGATGATTGCTCTTTAAATTTGCACGTTGCGGATTACACCATTAAGAAACATATGGGAAGGATCAATAGTGTTCTTATTGTTTCAAATAGGAATTATGTGCCCATAGATTTTATCATTCTTTATATAGATTGTAATCATTCATGTCCTATTATTCTTGGTAGACCTTTCCTTAGAACGATTGGTGCAGTTATTGATATGAAGGAAGGGAATATTAGATTCCAATTTCCATTAAGGAAAGGCATGGAACACTTCCCTAGAAATAAAGTTAAATTACCTTATGAATCCATTACGCGTGCCACTTATGAATGAAATACCAAAGATGGCACTACTTAGATCTATCCTCGCTTTTATGCCTAGCTAGGGGCGTTAAACGATAGCGCTTGTTGGGAGGCAACCCAATTTTATTTTTGTTTCCTTGATTTTTGCTTCTGTTTAGAAATAAATAATTCATATAGCCTCTTCTTAGATGTGGTTTTATGTTTTAATTAGTGTTTGTGCCAAGTAGAACCTTTGGTAAGACTTGGGTGAAGTTTATATGATATTGCTGTAAAAAACAGAAACTTTAGCGCTCATGAGATTTGCTGCCATTTTATACTTCAGAGTGATTTTTAGTTGATTCTTTTTAAAGATAATTAATAGACAAATTCCTCACGTCCACCAATTTAGTTTACATTTTTTGGAGTTCCAGAAGTATTCGGAAGTTACAGATTGCTACAGGCTGTTCTGTTTTTGACAAATTCTGTTTTTCGTGTGTTGTTTGCTTATTTTCATGCATCTATGGCTAGTATTGGGGGTATGAACCATAGAGAAGTTGGAATACAGTAGGTTTAACACCAATATAAATAAATAATGAGTTCATTACAGTACCTTATGTGGTGGTTTTTCTTTCTTGCACTAACGGAGCTTACGAGATTTCTTGCTGAGTTTTGTGTTGTGAAGTTTTCAAGTTTTGGGTAAAGATTTGATGGACTATGGAACAAGGAGTGGCAAGAGGCTAAGCTTGGGGATGCCCATGGCACCCCAAGATATTCAAGGATAACCAAAAGCCTAAGCTTGGGGATGCCCCGGAAGGCATCCCCTCTTTCGTCTTCGTCTATCGGTAACTTGGAGCTATATTTTTATACATCCCATAATATGTGTTTTGCTTGGAGCGTCTTGTATGATATTAGTCTTTGCTTTTTAGTTTACCACAATCATACTTTTTGTACACACCTTTTGGGAGAAACCAACTTGTTTGGAATTTATTAGAATACTCTATGTGCTTCACTTATATCTTTTGAGCTAGATAGTTTTTTGCTCTAGTGCTTCACTTATATCTTTTAGAGGACGGCGGTGGCTTAATTTTGTAGAAATTATTAACCTCTCATGCTTCACTTATATTATTTTGAGAGTCTTTTAGAACATCATGGTATTTGCTTATGTTATAAAATTGGTCCTAGAATGATGGGCATCCAAGTTGGATATAATAAAAACTATCATAGGAAGTAAATTGGATGCTATGATCAATTTGATACTTGATAATTGTTTTGAGATATGGAGGTGGTGATATTAGAGTCATGCTAGTTGGGTAATTGTGAATTTAAAGAATGCTTGTGTTGAAGTTGGCAAGTCCCGTAGCATGAACGTATGGTAACCGTTGTGTATCAAATTTGAAATATGAGGTCTTCTCAGATTGTCATCCTTATGAGTGGTGATCGGGGACTAGCGATGGTATTTTCCTACCAATCTATCCCCCTAGGAGCATGCGCGTAGTGCTTGGCTTTTGATGACTTGTAGATTTTTGCAATAAGTATATGAGTTCGTTATGACTAATGTTGAGTCCGTGGATTATACGCACTCTTACCTTTCCACCATTGCTAGCCTCTTCGGTACCGTGCATTGCCTATTCTCACCTTGAGAGTTGGTGCAAACTTCGCTGGTAGATCCAAACCCCGTGATACGATACGCTCTATCACACATAAACCTCCTTATATCTTCCTCAAAACAGCCACCATACCTACCTATTATGGCATTTCCATAGCCATTCCGAGATATATTGCCATGCAAGTTTCCACCGTTCCGTTCATCATGACACGCACCATCATTGTCATATTGCCTTGCATGATCATGTAGTTTACATCGTTTTTGTGGCAAAGCCACCATGCATAATTTTTCATACATGTCACTCTTGATTCATTGCCCATCCCGGTACACTGCCGGAGGCATTCATATAGAGTCATATCTTGTTCTAGTTTTGAGTTGTAATTCATGAGTTGTAAATAAATAGAAGTGTGATGATCATCATTATTAGAGAATTGTCCCTAAATAAAAAAGGCCAAAGAAAAAAAGGCCAAAAAAAGAAAATAAAAAAGGCGTCAATGTTACTATCCTTTTCCACACTTGTGCTTCAAAGTAGCACCATGTTCTTCGTATAGAAAGTCTCTTATGTTGTCACTTTCATATACTAGTGGGAATTTTTCATTATAGAACTTGGCTTGTATATTCCTACGATGGGCTTCCTCAAAATGCCCTAGGTCTTCGTGAGCAAGCAAGTTGAATGCACACCCACTAGATTCTTTTGTTGAGCTTTCATACATTTATAGCTCTAGTGCATCCGTTGCATGGCAATGCCTACTCCTCATGTTGACATCAATTGATGGGCATCTCCATAGCCCATTTATTGGCCTTGTTAACATGAGACTTTATTTTTTTGTCTTCTCCATACAACCTCCATCATCATATTGTATTCCACCCATATTGCTATATCCATGGCTCACGCTCATGTATTGCGTGAAAGTTGAAAAAAGTTTGAGATTACTAAAGTATGAAACAATTGCTTGGCTTGTCATCGAGGGTGTGCAAGATGAGAGCATTCTTGTGTGACGAAAATGGAGCATGACCAAACTATATGATTTTGTAGGGATGAACTTTCTTTAGCCATGTTATTTTGAGAAGACATGATTGCTTAGTTAGTATGCTTAAAGTATTGCTATTTCTTATGTCAATATGAACTTTTATTTTGAATCATTTGGATCTGAACATTCATGCCACAATAAAGAAAATTACATTGAGAATTATGCTAGGTTGCATTCCTCATAAAAAATTCTGTTTTTATCATTTACCTACTCGAGGATGAGCAGGAATTAAGATTGGGGATGCTTGATACGTCTCCAATGTATCTACAATTTTTGATTGTTCCATGCTATCATATTACCCGTTTTGTATGTTTATGGGCTTTAAGCTACATTTTTATATCATTTTAGGGACTAACCTACTAACCGGCGGCCCAGCCCGAATTGCTGTTTTTTTGCCTATTTCAGTGCTTCAAAGAAAAGGAATATCAAATGCAGTCCAAACGGAATGAAACCTTTGGGAGCGGGTTTTTTTTGGAACAAACGTGATCCAGGGGACTTAGAGTGGACGTCAAGCAATAGAGGAGGCGGCCACGAGGGTTCCCGACGCGCCCCCTGGAGGTGGGCGCGCCCCCACTCTTGTGGGCCCCTTGAGCGTCCACTGACCTACTTCTTCCTCCTATATATACCCACGTACCCCGAAAACATCCAGGAGCAGCACGAAAAACTATTTCCACCACCGCAACCTTCTGTATCCACGAGATCCCATCTTGGAGCCTTCGCCGGTGCTCCGCCGGAGGGTGAATCGACCATGGAGGGCCTCTACATCATCTCCAAGGCCTCTCCGATGAGTTGTGAGTAGTTTACCACAGACCTTCGGGTCCATAGTTATTAGCTAGATGGCTTCTTCTCTCTCTTTGAATCTCGATACAAAGTTCTTCTCGATCTTCTTGGAGATCTATTCGATGTAACTCTTTTTGTGGTGTGTTTGTCGAGATCCGATGAATTGTGGGTTTATGATCAAGTTTATCTATGAGAAATATTTGAATCTCCTTTGGTTTCTTTGATGTGTGATTAAGTTATCTTTGCAAGTCTCTTCAAATTATCAGTTTGGTTTGGCCTACTAGATTGATCTTTCTTGCAAAGGGAGAAGTGCTTAGCTTTGGGTTCAATCTTGCGGTGTCCTTTCCTAGTGACAGCAGGGGCAGCAAGGCACGTATTGTATTGTTGCCATCGAGGATAAAAAGATGGAGTTTATATCATATTGCATGAGTTTATCCCTCTACATCATGTCATCTTTCTTAATGTGTTACTCTGTTCTTTATGAACTTAATACTCTAGATGCAGGCAGGAGTCGGTCGATGTGTGGAGTAATAGTAGTGGATGCAGGCAGGAGTCGGTCTACTTGTCACGGATGTGATTCCTATATACTTGATCATGCCTAGATAATCTCATAACTATTCGCTTTTCCATCAATTGCTCGAAAGTAATTTGTTCACCCACCGTAATACTTATGCTATCTTGAGAGAAGCCACTAGTGAAACCTATGGCCCCCGGGTCTATCTTTTATCATATAAATTTATCATCTACTTTTATTTGCATATTTTATTTTCCAATCTATATCGTAAAAATACCAGAAATAATTATCTTATCATATTATCTCTATCAGATCTCACTTTCACAAGTGGTCATGAAGGGATTGACAACCCCTTTATTGCGTTGGTTGCGAGGTTCTTGTTTGTTTGTGTAGGTGCATGGGACTTTTGAGGAGCCTCCTACTGGATTGATACCTTGGTTCTCAAAAAGTGAAGGAAATACTTATGCTACTTTGTTGCATCACCCTTTCCTCTTCAAGGAAAACCAACACAAGCTCAAGACGTAGCAGCGGCCACCACTCATTGTCACGGACCCTCGTTGGCAAGGTGTTTCGCAGTGGATTATACTAGCCTACGTAACTCAACAACGTGACAGAGCTGGTGAAGTCCTATGAGGCCTGTCAGTTCAATGCCAAGAAAATCCATCGGCCGGCTCAGGGCCTCCAGACCATCCCACTCTCGGGGCCGTTCGTGGTCTGGGGGCTAGATATCCTGGGCCCGTTCCCACGAGCGCCTGGGGGCTACCGCTACCTCTATGTCACCATCGAGAAATTCACCAAGTGGGTGGAGGTAGAAGCCGTCCGCACCATCCCGGCAGGCTCCGTAGTCAAGTTCATCAAGGGACTCGTAAGCCAGTTTGGGGTCCCCAACCACATCATCACCGATAATGGCTCGCAGTTCACTAGCAATCTCTTCAAGACATATTGTGCTAACCTTGGAACGCAGATTTGCTATG
This sequence comes from Triticum aestivum, assembly GCF_018294505.1. Classification (NCBI taxonomy): domain Eukaryota; kingdom Viridiplantae; phylum Streptophyta; class Magnoliopsida; order Poales; family Poaceae; genus Triticum; species Triticum aestivum. The sequence continues at coordinate 644,351,947 of NC_057801.1, forward strand.
CTTCGGTGGCGCACCCCCGGAGCAATGGTCAGGCCGTACGCGCCAACGTGGAGGTCCTGAGAGGCCTCAAGACCAGGACCTTCAAGAAGAAACTCGAGGCCTATGGCAGGGGCTGGCACGATGAGCTCCAGTCCATGTTGTGGTCCATCTGCACCACCGTCACCAAGCCAATAGGCAAGACCACATTCTTCCTCGTCTACGGAGCAGAAGCGGTTCTCCCTCACGAGGTCAACCATCGCTCCGCGGGTCCCGGCGTTTGATGAGGTGCAGTAGGACGCCATGCGGGGGATGGACCTCATGCTGGGGGAGGAATGCCGCCGGGAAGCCACGCTATAGGTGGCAAGATATCAGTAGGCGCTAGGACGGTACCACTGCCGCAGCGTCCGCTCCAAGATGCTCGAGGTGGGTGACCTCGTTCTAAGGTGGGTCCTCTCTAGGGAAGGGCTGCATAAGCTCTCACCCATGTGGGAGGGCCCGTTTAGGGTCGCCCGCGTCTCCAGGCCTGGCGCCGCGCGCTTGGAGACGCAGGACGGGGTACCCATCCAAAACGGCTGGAACATCCAGCACCTCCGGAAGTTCTACCCATGAAGAAAGGCCCAGCGTCTGCGAAGAAGGCCCAGTGCCTGTGAAGGTCTCAGCTCGTGACACTCTCATGTAATAATGAGTGGGGCTGCACAAGCCCCGGAGTCTCAGGAGTGCCGCCCTCGGGCCTTTGGGGCTCCCTCCCATGTCCTACTGGTAGCACTTAGCTCCGCGCTGGTCAGAAGACAAGAAGACTAGACTAGGTGCCTGACGCGGCTTTTCATTTGCTTTCTATAGTTGGCTTGCCCTCTTTAATCGAAATTTGCATTCTGATGTTCCTTGCCGGTCTTGTCCCATCGCCTTCTGTCTCTGTTTCTGCCTTCGGTTCTTTGTTTTGACCTGTACTCACTCGCGCGTCCCTCGCAAGGGGGCTGGACAGGTGCCCTCGTGCCCTCCTGAGCATCTTGCCTGTTTTTTCGCAAGGCACCCTCGTTCGAGCCGCAAGCTGGCGCTCCCCTCTCAATCCGTGCCCCTCGGGCACCACGATAGGAAGCACGGGATCATAGCCAGCAGCACCTGCGACCAGGGCTCGGAAGAACAAAAGTTTTCTAATGAATTTTTGCAGTTCCTAGACACTCCCCAAGCTGAGGTGGCCTCGCCAGGTACTGAGAAGTGCGCGCCTCGTGAGGCAGAAGCTACCACAAGCACGCCAAGTTAAGTTATTTCTACGCGCCTATGTAAAACACTGATACTGCAACACAACATAGGAACGATAAACATAGCATAACAACTTGGAAATCATAGTTTGTTGCACGCCCCTGCGGGGCCCCATACTCGTCTCTCTCTTGATACATTAAGGAAAGGAAGAACAAAACATAAGCGGCGCGTTCCTCTGCAGCGGCTCGTGAGGTTCCTGTGATGCAAGCAATGACGACTGGAGCTAGGCGGGCGCCCGGGATCGCCGGTAATGATGATATTTCTTTGCATGCAGCAGGGACTCGTCAAGTCGGGCGGTTGCCGAGGTAGCATGGGGAAGCGAAGACACCCACGTCCAATAAATCACCACGCGTCGACCAAGGACGCAAGCTGTTGGGGCCCATGGCGCTCCGCACTTGCCCTTTGGCTTCGCCTCGAAGCCAAGTCCGAGTGCGCCTTGGGCCCAGGGGCTACTGTCGGTGTTCTGGGAACGGGGGTCCCCAGACTTGCCTACCTGCGGCCCATCGCGTGTGTCGGTGTCAAAACCGGCGGATCTCGGGTAGGGGGTCCCGAACTGTGCATCAAGGCGGATGGTAACAGGAGACAAGGGACAGGATGTTTTTACCCAGGTTCGGGCCCTCTCGATGGAGGTAAAACCCTACTCCTGCTTGATTGATATTGATGATATGGGTAGTACAAGAGTAGATCTACCACGAGATCAAAGAGGCTAAACCCTAGAAGCTAGCCTATGGTATGATTGTTGTTCGTGCTACGGACTAAAACCCTCCTGTTTATATAGGTACCGAAGAGGGTTAGGGTTACACAGAGTCGGTTACAATGGTAGGAGATCTACATATCCGTATCGCCAAGCTTACCTTCGACGCCAAGGAAAATCCCATCCGGACATGGGACGAAGTCTTCAATCTTGTATCTTCATAGTCCAGGAGTCCGGCGGAATATGATAGTTCGGCTATCCGGACACCCCCTAATCCAGGACTCCCTCAGTAGCCCCCGAACCAGGCTTCAATGGCGATGAGTCCGGCGCGTAGATTGTCTTCGGCATTGCACGACGGGTTCTTCTCCAAATCATGTGTACCTGTTGAATAGCGTCCAACTTCCTATTTAATATTGCGCTCCTTGGCTTCCACGCTTAATAATGGCCATCTTCCACGTGTTGAACGAATGTGAAAAGTTAGGGTATTTTTACATTTACCCCCTTAGCTGCGCAAATGAGATGTCTATAAAAGAGACGAGGGTCTAGATCCGAATCACACCATCCTCCCTTCGCGAGCATTCATCAGAGCGCATCTTACAGAAATCCATTCCATCATGGACAGTCGACGCGGCTCCTCCTCTCGCCCTCCCATCCCTCAGCCTGGAGATTGGGAGAGATGCTCCATCCCGCATAGTGAGCTAGTGGCGCTCCAGACCAAGGGATTTCTTCCCCCAGCCTTCATGGTCCCGGTTCGAGCCGGACTCGCCACCTATAATGGCGGAAAGCAAGCGGAGAGCGTCCCCAGCCCCTCCAAAGGAGAGCGGGTATGCCTTATCTCTTATTTGATAAGAGGGCTCAGATTTCCAATTCATTCGTTTCTCCGGGGGCTCCTGGAGTTCTATGGCCTCTAGTTGCACAACCTTACGCCGGCCTCCATTTTGCATATCGCGGGCTTCGTGGCCCTTTGCGAGCTGTTTTCGGGCATCGAGCCTCATTTTGCGCTGTGGAAGAAGTTGTTCTGTCTTGTGCCCCGTTCTCAAGAGGGGTCGCTATATCAAGTGGGCGGAGCCAAACTATGGCGCATCGCCGGGACCGGATATTTGTCCGGAACCCCGAAGAAGGCATCCGAAGACCGGCCTTCGGCATGGTTTTATATAGAAGATGTCCCCCTGCCGACCCCTGTTCGGGTCGGCCTCCCTGAGTTTAATAACACTCCTTTGAAGAAACGCCTAAGCTGGCGTCCATCGAGCCCTCAGAGGGAAAACGACAGGGACGTCATTTACCTGATGAGCCGAATAAGGTTGTTAGCTCATTCCGGACTGACCATGATTGGAGTCATGGCCATATGCATTATGCGGGGGGTGCAGCCACTCCAGTATAGAGGCCACCCCATGTGGGATTTCAATGGGGAGGATGATGCCACCCGCTGCGGCCGTAAGGGGCCGGGATTGGTCGCCGATCTGACGAAGATCTTGTCCGCATTGTACATGGGAGAAGAGGAGGAATTCCTCCGTGTCAATCCTCAGAGCGGATTTTCTATGAACAATCCTCCAAGCTGGGTAAGCAGACATTTATTTTGTCTATCCGATCCGTACTCCCATAGTCAAGTATCTCATTTTGTGATTTCGGCGCAGGAACTGCGCCGGGACGTAAAGGATATAAACAGCCCGCCTCCACAACCCGAGGATCCGGAACGGTTCCTCGATCCGACCTCCCAAGAGGATCCGGACATATCGGTGGAGCTGATCGACGGGGTATTCCACCAACTGAGCATCGATAATGCCTTGGTCGCCATTAGGGCCGATTGCCCCAGAGTACTTCCCGCCTCGCAGGTAATTGAGATCAAAGTCCCAACACTTTAAAAATGACCCATCCGTGCTTATTTTTGATCATCATACACCGATGGCGTCTTGCAGGGGGCGCCCTTGAGGCGGAAGGCCGAGCCTGTGGCGGCTAGCCAACAAGGGGCAGTACGGTCCAGCAGGCTGAAAAGAAGTGCGGTCCCGATCGAAACTCCGGTGCAACGGTATGGCGTGTCACCTTACTCCCCGGCTTTATTCACGGGAGGCATACTAACGCTCGTGCCTTTTCAGGAAGAAGAGCGCTCGCCGGACTGTATCCGGAGAGGTTGCCAATCAGTCCTCCGCTCGCCAGGCTCCAAAGCCAGGTCCAGAAGCGGAGGCAAACACGGGGCGTGTGTCGGATGTTCCTTCGATAGAGGATGCCGACAAGTTATCTGCCACCAATTCCGAGGTGGAGACTGCCATGAATCACAGGCGCCATCGGACAGCTCTTCACGATGCGTGTTTCTCCCCAGAGGCATTGGATGCCTTTAATTCGGGAGATGCGCACCTCCGTGCTGCTCAAAATGGTCAGGCCAGAGCCACGAAGCAGTATGTAAAAGACATACGGGTGAGAAGATTTGCAGTTATATATACCAGTAGCCCTCGAGACTTGAAATAGTTAGAATAACTGATTAAAGATCATTTGTTTGTGCAGGGTCTTACCAAAAAGAATACCCAACTGTCCCAGGAACTGGAGGAGTGCAAAGCCCAACTTGAGGCCGCACTAGCTGCAGCGGGGGAAGCCAAAGAGACCCCCTCTGGTAATATATGCTTCAAAAGATGAGTAATTTGTGAAGTGCGGCGTGTGTATAAGTCTGACAATAATATTGTAGATGGCGCCGGGATAGATCCGGACAAGCAACAGCTCATGCGTCGGTTAAAGGCCGGTGAGAATGTGCTTACAAGGGTGTGGCAGGAGAAAAATAATCTCCAAGATGCCAACACCCAGCTGGGTGAGGAACTAAAGGATGTTCGTGCCCAGCTTTCAGACTCCGTCAAGGAGAATCGGCGGCTTCGACACGGCATTTTTAGTAAGTGCTTGAACGAACTTTGAAAAAGAGTTCATCAAGGAAGTCGACTAACAGAGTTATGTCTGTAGGTATGCTCACAAGCCGTCCTGCAGAGCAAATGCCCTGTTCTATGGGTGACCTTCTTCCCAAACTCTTGCAACTGCACACGAATGAGTTCGGCAGGTGATTAAAGACGTCGCCCAGGCCTTGTAGCCATCCGTCTCCCTGCCCGAAGGCCTTGGAGAGATTGCAGAGAAGCTTTAGGGAGCGCGGTGGCGCTTCTGATTATGGAAGATATCGGCCTGCTGTCAAGGTGCCAGGGAGGCCTGGGCCATGGTGAAGACGCGGTACACGAAGGCTGACCCAAACCACATGGCCAAGGTCGGACCTGTGGGGCCTGATGGAAAGGAGATCCCTGTGAGCTTAGTGTACGGCCAGGTAGAGTTGGGCTGCAAAGTATTCCCAGCAGGACTATAAACTAGACAGCCTATTAGATGGCATTGAAGAGGAATACAATCAGTCGAGTTGACTATGTAATTTAAGATGACATGAAAAATGCCTTCTAGCCGGATTGTAGATCGTTTGTCATAGCGGACCTTTTCGCTTCAACCTCGGGACCCGATAGTCCGGAGTGTGTCCGAATACCCTCGCGGTTATATAAGAACCAGGGCATGCGTGGAGACCATGCATAGGGGTCTGTAGTGCTTTATCAGACAAGTGCCCAACTAGTTATGTTATATTACATGGTTAGTAAGATACATCTTCCAGGGAGAATAGTTCTGTTAGGGGTTCCTTTCCCTGGGAAGCATGCCCTAAAGTGCATGTCCGGACTGCAAAAAAGCAGAAAACGTCTGGGGGCAGAAAAATGGGTATTAAATCCTCTTTTTGTTCACCGACCGAATATTCCCTTAAGAACGCTAGCTTTCGGCTTCACCGTGTCTGAGGTACACATCCGGCTGACCCGGCAGTAACAATTGCAGAGGTGCTCCCTTTACCACCTAGCCGAACAATCGGGAATGTAGTGGTAAGCACAGGAGCCAGGCAACCTAGCTTGGCCAAAACTTAAGTCATATCGATGCATATAATGGTGAATAAAAGGTACATGCGGAAGTGTGACACATGTGTTGGGCATAAAGCCCGTATAAATAAGCTTCTGTTAAAGAAGCCCCCAGGTATAATGAGCGCGGATAGCGCGTCAAGTGTGTGTGAACAATGTGCAAACAAGCTTTCAAAGGCTGTAATAGAAAAGGAGGGAGAAGGAGAGAAACAGAAGACAGTTAATATGTAAAGTATAGACAGAGGAAGGAGACGAACTCAGAATCCGGCGCTAGGCGTAGAATCTTCGGAGACGGGCTGTGTTCCATGGGTTCGGCTCGAGTCGGTTATCCGATGCATCCCGCAGACGGTACGCTCCTCCGGTCAGGACTTGTCGATGATAAAGGTACCTTCCCATTTGGGCTTGAGTTTGTCCTTTTTCTTGTCCGGCAGGCGTAGAACTAACTCGCCAACGTTGTAAGTTTTGGCCCGTACTTCTCTGCTTTGATATCTTCGAGCTTGTTGTTGATAGAATGCGGAACGGGCTTTTGCCACGTCACACTCCTCCTCCAATATGTCCAAACTGTCCTGCCGATCGAGCTCGGCTTCTCTTTTTTCGTACATGCGCACGCGAGGTGAGTCATGAATTATGTCGCAGGGCAGAACTGCCTCTGCGCCGTATACCATAAAGAATGGTGTAAATCCGGTGGTGCGATTCAGAGTGGTCCGGAGCCCCCAGAGTACGGAGTCAAGCTCCTCTACCCAGTGCGTGTTAGATTCCTTGAGGGACCGCACTAGTCTGGGTTTGATGCCGCTCATGATTAGACCATTTTCTCGCTCTACTTGACCGTTAGTTTGAGGGTGATAGACTGAAGCATAGTCGAGCTTGATGCCCATGTTTTTGCACGAGAGTTTGACCTCGTCGGTCGTAAAGTTCATGCCGTTATCAGTGATGATGCTATGGGGGACGCCGTAATGGTGTACGACCCCTGATATGAAGTCTATCACCGGTCTGCATTCGGCCGTCTCAATAGGTTTGGCCTCTATCCATTTGGTGAATTTATCCACCATGACCAATAGGTATTTTTGCTTGTGGGTTCCTCCTTTAAGGGGTCCAACCATGTCAAGCCCCTAGACCGCGAAGGGCCAGGTTATGGGTATAGTTTTGAGGGCGGTGGGTGGCATGTGGCTTTGATTAGCAAAGAGTTGGCAACCGACGCATCGTTGGACTAAGTCCTGAGCATCTGCCCGGGCTGTTGGCCAATAAAATCATGTGCGGAAGGCCTTGCCTACAAGGGCCCAGGCTGCGGCGTGGTGCCCGCCGAGTCCGGCATGAATTTTGGCCAGAAGATTCCGCCCTTCCTCTTCGAAGATACACCTTTGAAGGACTCTAGTTGTGCTTTTCTTGTAAAGCTCTCCCCCATGGACCTTATAGGCTTTAGATCGCCGCACTATGCAGCGGGCTTCGTTTTGGTCCTCGGGAAGTTCCTACCTGGTTAGGTAGGCTAGGAATGGTTCCGTCCACGGGGCAATGACTACCATTATTACATGGGCTAAAGATGTTACTTCATTGGCAGAACCACCAATTGTGTCAGAATGTTCGGTGTCGGGCAATGCGGTTGGGTCCGGGTTGTTATTTCCGGATTCCCCCTCCCATAGTACGGATGGCTTGAACATCCTCTCTAGGAAGATGTTGGGAGGGACGGCATCGCGCTTTGCACCAATGCGCGCCAATACGTTTGCTGCCTGGTTGTTATCCGGGGCTATATGGTGAAATTCGAGCCCTTCAAACCGAGCTGACATTTTTAGAACGGCGTTGCGATAAGCTGCCATTTTCGGATCCTTGGCATCGAAGTCTCCATTTATTTGGGATATCGCAAGGTTCGAAGCCCCGCGCACCTCTAGGCGTTGAATGCCCATGGAGACTGCCATCCGGAGGCCGTGTAGAAGGGCCTCGTATTCGGCTGCATTGTTGGAGTCCGTATACATTATCTGGAGTACATATTGAACCGTATCTCCGGTTGGGGACGTCAAAACGACGCCAGCCCCCAGACCAGCCAACATTTTGGAGCCACCGAAGTGCATTATCTAGTTGGAATATGCGCCGTACTCTTTAGGGAGTTCGGCTTCAGTCCATTCGGCGACGAAATCAGCCAAAACTTGCGACTTAATAGCTCGCCGTGGCTTATAGGTTATATCGAACGGGAGGAGCTCAATGGCCCATTTGGCAATCCGGCCCGTCGCGTCGTGGTTGTTTATAACATCGTTAAGAGGTACTTCGGAGGCTACTGTTATCGAACACTCTTGAAAGTAGTGTCGCAGCTTCCGGGATGCCATGAACACCGCGTACGCTATCTTCTGATAATGCGGGTACCGTGACATGCATGGAGTCAGGACAGTGGACACGTAGTAAACTGGTTTTTGAAGGGGGAACTTGTGTCCGTCCATTTCTCGTTCGACAGCGAGCACCGTGCTCACCACTTGATGAGTTGCCGCGATATATAATAGCGTTGGTTCGCCTATGTTGGGCGCGGCCAGGACCGGGTTTGTTGCCAATATGGCTTTTATTTCTTCGAGTCCGGTCGTGGAGGCATCCGTCCACTCGAAGTGTTTGGTGCGTCGAAGGAGGCGATAAAGGGGTAATGCCTTTTCTCCTAAACGGGAGATAAAGCGGCTTAAAGCCGCCACACATCCCGTCAATTTTTGTATTTGTTTGAGGTCCTTTGGGATATCTAATTGTGACAGAACTCGGATCTTGGCTGGGTTTGCTTCAATTCCTCTACCGGATACAATGAAGCCCAAGAGCTTTCTGGCTGGTACACCAAAAACACATTTTTCCGGGTTAAGCTTAATGTCATATGTTCGGAGATTATCGAACGTGAGCCTCAAGTCGTCTACTAGAGTTTCGACGTGCTTGGTTTTGACGACCGCATCGTCTATGTATGCCTCCACTGTTTTGCCGATCTGGTTTGCCAGACATGTCTGAATCATGCGCTGATATGTTGCGCCGGCATTTTTGAGCCCAAAGGGCATTGTGTTGAAGCAGAATGGGCCGTATGGGGTGATGAATGCTGTTGCGGCCTGGTCGGGCTCTGCCATTTTAATTTGGTGGTAGCCTGAGTATGCGTCGAGGAAACACAATGAGTCGTGTCCTGCGGTAGCGTTGATAATTTGATCGATGCGGGGGAGTGGGAATTGATCCTTTGGGCAAGCCTTGTTGAGGTCCTTAAAATCGACACATAGGTGCCAGGATTTATCCTTCTTTGGTACCATCACCAGGTTTGCTAGCCAGTCCGGATGTTTTATATCTCTGATGAATCCGGCCTCCAATAATTTGGCTAGCTCCTCTCCCACGGCCTATCTCTTGGGTTCGGAGAAACGCCGAAGAGCCTGCTTGACTGGCTTGAATCCTTTTAGGATGTTTAGGTTGTGCTCGGCCAGCCGGCGTGGGATTCCTGGCATGTATGAAGAGTGTCAGGCAAAAATGTCCCAATTTTCGCGTAGGAATTCTCGTAGTGCGGCCTCTACATCAGGGTTTAATTGTGCCCCAATGGAGGCTGTTTTTGTAGGTCCGTTGGATGGACTTGGAATTTGACTATTTCGTCTGATGGTTTAAAGGAGGTGGACTTGGATCTCTTATCGAGTGTCACATTGTTCCTATTCACCATGGAGCATAGCGCAATGAGTTCCTCGGCCGCTAGGACTTCGGATAGTGCCTCAAGGGTCAGTGCGGCTGTCTTATTTTTGGCGTGGAGTGATATGTCCGGGTCGCTAGCAAGAGTGATCATTCCATTGGGCCCGGGCATTTTGAGCTTCATGTACCCGTAGTGGGGTATAGCTTGAAAATTTGTGAATGCCTCTCGCCCTAATAGAGCGTGATATCCATTGCTGAACAGGGCCACTTGAAACGTGACCTCTTCGGACCTGTAATTATCCGGCGTGCCGAACACCACATCCAGTGTGATTTTTCCTGTACAGCATGCTTCCCGACTGGGGATTATTCCTCTAAAGGTTGTGCTGCTTCGCTCAATGCGGCTCAAGTCTATTTCCATTTTTCGGAGGGTTTCCTCGTAGATGAGGTTCAATCCGCTGCCACCGTCCATGAGTACCTTGGTCAGGCGAAAGCCATCCACTACTGGACTGAGGACCAATGCGGCTAGTGCTCGGGCTCTTTGGAATTTAGGTTCGTCACTGGCATTAAAGGTAATAGCCGTGTCACTCCATGGGTTTATTGTTGCTACTTGGTAGACTTCGGCAAGGCTGTGGAGTGTTCATTTCCACATATTATTTGATGTGAAATTCTTGAAGACTGTTAATACCGTACTGGTATCCTTGGACTGGTATTCTGGAGTTAGAAGCTCGTTGCCACTTTTGGCCACCTGCCGTAGTATCCAACATGCTCTAAGGCTGTGAGTTGGAGTGGCACCCTCTGTACTATGAATTTTGCAGGGTCCATTGAGCCATCCTTCCAGTGCGGTTCCATGCCCTATAGAGGGTTTTTGCTTTTTGGTGTTTAACCCAGGTGCCTGGCGATAATGCACCCTTTTATTTCGGACTGGGGTTGTATTCAGGGCCGGATTGTCCCAAAAATTGATTTTGGTTTTCCAGGCGCTTTCCATCGCACAGTACTTTCGTACTATGGGCGCTAAGCCAACGAAGCGTGTAATTTCACCATGACTTACGGCCTTGAGGATTCCCTTGTCCATGCAATTATTGCAGAAGAATGAAATTGCGTCCTCCTCGCAGTAGTCCTTTATCCTGTTCATAACCAGGAGGAATCTGGCCCAGTAATGGTGTACTTTTTTGCGGGCTCTTGCCGGATTTGGGATAGATTGCTTATGTTTGGGTGGGCGGGTGGAATTAAATTCAGAACCCCGTCCACTTTAAAACTCAGGGGCCAAGTAGTTTCCGAACTTGGAAGCTTGGGTTCTTGGATGTTGTCCAATGAGTCTAGCCTACTGCCTGACTTTAGGTTCAGGGCTTGAGTAACATCCTACCCTCTGCGGGAATCCCGCATGGAGGGATCGGGAATCCGGACATAGCTAGTCCTTAAGATAGAAGAAGGGTCGCCGTATTGTTCCTCTACCACAGCAACATGGTGGGTAACCTGGGGAGAGTTAATCTCTCTCAGGTCGGGTTTAGGCCCAATCCGATCGTAGTCTGTAGCGACTCCTAGGGTGGCGATGCGATCCAAGAGCTCGTTTAAGGAAGAGAGCTCCGTTGGATCCAACTGCTCGGCGAGTTCCAAGCTAACGTGAAGATTGCTTTCTGTGACCCGAGAAGTCATCGTCGGCGTGGCGACCGGACAGGCGGTCATAAGGAAACCGTCTAGCCGGAGAGTTTGGCCGATGGCCAAAGCTCCTTTAGCAACAGTGCCGTCTTTAAAGACGGGATGAGGCATCCTTCGTGATAGCGACGGCACAGAGGAACTCTCAATGAAAGCACCAATGTCGGTGTCAAAGCCGACGGATCTCGGGTAGGGGGTCCTGAACTGTGCGTCTAGGCGGATGGTAATAGGAGACAAGGGACACGATGTTTTTACCCAAGTTCGGGCCCTCTCGATGGAGGTAAAACCCTACTCCTTCTTGATTGATATTGATGATATGGGTAGTACAAGAGTAGATCTACCACGAGATCAAAGAGGCTAAACCCTAGAAGCTAGCCTATGGTATGATTGTTGTTCGTGCTACGGACTAAAACCCTCCGGTTTATATAGGCACCGAAGAGGGTTAGGATTACACAGAGTCGGTTACAATGGTAGGAGATCTACATATCCGTATCACCAAGCTTGCCTTCCACGCCAAGGAAAGTCCCTTCCGGACACGGGAAGAAGTCTTCAATCTTGTATCTTCATAGTCCAGGAGTCCGGCCGAAGATGATAGTTCGGCTATCCGGACACCCCCTAATCCAGGACTCCCTCAGTGTGCCTCCACCAGCGGCCCCGTACGGCCCATCTTCACGAACAAACACTCAAGACCCTCGCGAGGGGCCAAGCCTCGCGAGGCGGACGACACATGACCTCCTTGGGACAAGCCTCACCAGGCTGGCTCGCGAGGGGCGGAGATATCAAGGCAAGGGACACCTCGCGAGGTTCAAGTGACGCAAGCCATGACGACTGAAGCCAGGCGGGCGCGAGCGCATGAAGTGTCCTTGTTTCCTCTTTGGTGCTAAAGGGGCAAGTGCAGGCGAGGAGTCACGAGGCATCAGGCAAAGATTTCCATATCGGTGCAATGAGACCAGGACCAGCAGGATAGCAAGACGGAGGTCACCATGGAGCCCAAGACGGCGTCACCACTAGAGCCTTTGGTAGGCGAAGAACACTTTTGTGATGATAACTTGTACTAGTTGTCTCCCTTTGAATTTGGCTGTTGTTGGCTCCTTCCCGCTCAATATTTGGGGAGAGGACCAGGCCTCTATAAATAGGACTAGCCACCACAGTACGAGGCAACTGATTCAGATCATCCTCACCCACACAAGTCCACCGAGCACAAGAACACCTCACCTCAGGAGGTTGTTCTTCCCTTGTATTGTCCATCCTCAGCCCGAGAGGCAATCCACCACACCACACTGGAGTAGGGTATTACACCACAACGGTGGCCCGAACCAGTATAAATCTCGTGTCTCTGTGTTGAGGGTTCGTCGAGCTAGGCTTTGAGATCGCGGCGTGGCTGAGGGCGTGATTAGGTAGGGGGAAATCTTCACGCGCACCCCAGTGTTCGAACCTCAATGGTTTTGCCAGAACCCGAAATCTGACACCCTCGACCTTAGATAAATTTGTGAAGCTCTGTTTAGGATTGTTTATATTATATTTGTCCCCATCCTAGCTCCCAAACACCAATTGGTTGTGCACCCCCCCTCCTCCCGAAGATAATATCATCTGCCCCACACCTTAGATGCTATATGCTGATATGACTTGCTTGGAGCATGTAGATCTGAGATATAGCAGCTCACATGATGTCTTAATATTTTTACAGGAAACCTTAATGAGTTTGATAATTACGCACAATTTGTACAAAAATTACTCAGATGCCCTTGGATCCCATATCCAACGACCTCGAAGCTCGTATCACTGTAGCATCTAAGATGAAGGAGGACATTATATTCTCCTGTATGTAAGAATATCATGTGCTACCACACCTTAGATGCTTTGGTGATACAAGCTCTTCGGAGCCGTTGGATTTGTGACCCAACAACTCCTCGATGGTTCGAATGGTTTTTTGCAGAAAAGCCCCTAAAGAGTTCGGCCACTGCTTACAAGCACAAAGACTGCTCAAATGCCATTGGATCTCAGATCAAACAACCTCGATGCTCGTATCACCATAGCATCCAAGCTACGAGAGCACCTGATGTTTTCTCGCATGGGTGAATATGAGGTGCTCCTGCATCGTAGATTCTATGGTGATACGAGTTCACGGAGATCTAACGGCCCACAGTAGGAGGTTTGAATGTTTTTGCAATATACGACGGGAGAGTTTGGGAATTGCGCAGAAAGTACAAGTACTACACATGTGCCATCTGATCACAAATCATATGACCTAGATGCTCGTATCACTGTAGCGGCTAATTAAGCTACGGGGAGCATCTAATATGAGCAACGGGGATCTGTTGGATCCAAGATGCAGCGGAACACACGAGGCCTTAATGTTTTATTGGCAAAAAATCCTTTGGAGGGTTTGGAAATTGCGCATAATTAGAAAGACTACTCCCAAGCCATTGGATCTCACTTCCAACGATGTAAAAACTCGTATCCAAGATTGTTAGAATCGTGATTCTGTTATACGATTCTACGACTTTATGATCCAAACTTACCCATCTGATTCTATGATTTTAGTTCATAAAATCTACGTTTCTACGATCCTGGTAGTGAAGATTCTACGATTTACGATTCTACCATCAGAGCTCCAATCCGATTCAAAATCGCGATTCTGACAACCTTGCTCGTATCACCATAGCATCTAATCTGCAGGGTGGATGTGATATTCTATGTCGTTGTCATTTTTGTTCGTAAACTTGCAAAATACGTGTAACTCGTGTCGTTACTTGTCTAACCGCGCAAAATGTTTGTTCTAAAAAACCATCCTACACTGAAATATCAGAACAACACACGGGGTTCCCACTTGTCATTGATCAAATTTGGACCTAAAACTAACAAATCTGACAGACGAGATTCGAACTGGCAACCTGGACTACAAAGCGTAAGTCAATAGCCTGAAACAACAACGTTGTTGGCTTTGTCCCATAACTTGATTTTAAATAGTATTACGTTGAGTAGAGTAGAGGGAGTGCCTCGTCAACATGTGCATGACCGTTGACTCACTTACTGGTGGGTCCCAGGTCTGCGATCTCTCTCTCCTCTCTATCGTCTAACCTGTAGACGCACGGGCACACACGAAGAGCGGCACTAGCTTGTCGTGGTGTTATTATAACTAAAAAAGCTTGGAAAATAGAAGAATCACCTAGAACAAGAGACATTGTGGCTGGTCGAGATGAAGCTAACCACACCTATCCTCCGTGCCACGTTAGCATGATGAAGCTATGTGGCTAGTGGGGTGTTTTCGACCGACTGGCTGGGTCCCGAGGTCGAACCATAGGTACTACTACGTCTGATATATTTTTACATGCACATTTTTCCTCCGTGCCGAGAGGTGGCACACCCTACCGCGCGGTTTCTAGGTCCTCCCAGGTGGTGCACGCATATATTCTTCCTTGCCGAGACATGGGATGCCCTACTGCATGTTTTTTGGGTCCTCCTGGTTGTAGCGCCGAAGCAAGTAAATGAGTCGTCAAATTACGAAAGACCACCTTTCCCTCCGAGTACATCAGTGAAGCACGGTGGCTAGCTAGTTGGGCTAGTGCGACCGATTAGCTAGGCCGCCGCCACATTTGTTTTTTCACCCTTTTTTTATATCCTTGTTGGCAGGTAAATTTAAATATCCACCGCGGTGTTGCTCTAGTCTTTGGGTGCGGCAGGTGCGGCAGGATTTTTAATTTTTTGATTGACGGGAGCAAGCGCGGCAGGATTTTTAATTGTTTGATTGACGGGAGCAGGCGCGGCAGTAATTAGTCATGATGACTCCGCCTGTAAAACCCACTGCTCCTTGATGTGAGAAGTCGTCGACTGGTGTTTTCCCATGGTGAAAACCTAAAGATTCCCCGCACCTCGGCTCGCTCCCTCCGCCTTCCCGTATATTGCATTGCCTTTCAGCCATTTTCCCCCTTTGCTTCCTCTCCCCATTACTTCTACCTGGTGCCATGGCGGCACAGCAGATCATGGAGTCTGAGGTGAGGCGCCTGACACAGGAGATCGAGGCCAAGGATGAGGAGCTCAGGGCCAAGGATGTGGAGCTCCGTGAGCTCAAGGAGGACAGGAGTGCCATGCTCCTCCGTTATGTGTGGGAGTTCATGGAACTTCAAAAGCAGCAGGCGTCCACCACAAAGATGCTCGAGGCGTCGGTGGCGTTACTGCAGAAAGCGGCGAGGCTGTCAGGGGAGGCAGTTGGAGTGCGAGCGGGCCAATCGTGATGAGGTCCAGGATCGCCCCAGCCACTTGGTGGACCAAGTTTCCACGCACATGTTGTTGGCATCCTGGGAACGGGGGTCCCCAGACTTGCCTGCCTGTGGCCGACGACGTGGCTCCACCCGCGGCCCTGTACAACCCTTCTTCACCAGCAAACACTCGAGACCCTCGCGAGGGGCCAAGCCTCATGAGGCGGACGATGCAAGACCTCCTCGGGGGCGGCCTCACTAGGCTGGCTCGTGAGGGGCGGAGAGATCAAGGCCAGGGGCACCTCGCGAGGTTCCCGTGACGTAAGCCATGACGACCGGTGCCAGGCAGGCGCCAACGCGCGCAGTGTCCTCATTTCCTCTTTGGTGCTAAAGAGGCAAGCACAGGCGAGGAGTCCCGAGGCATTAGGCAAAGGTTTCCATATCGGTGCAATGAGACCAAGACCAGGAGGACGACAGGATGGAGTCACCGTGGAGCCCAAGACGGCATCACCACCTAAGCCTTTGGCAGGCGAAGACCACCTTTTGTCAGGACAACTTGTAATGGTTGCCCCCCTTCAAATTTGGCCGTTGTTTCATCCCTTCCCGCTCAATATTTGGGAAGAGGACCAGGGCCTCTATAAAGAGGACTAGCCCCACCATAGGAGAGAGGAATCGAGGATGGATCATTCAGACCACCAGCCACCTCACAAGCTCACCAAGCCCAAGAACACCTCTCCTCGGGAGGCTGTTCTTCCCTTGTAACTGTTCATCCTCAGCCCAAGAGGCAATCCACCACACCACACTAGAGTAGGGTATTACACCACATCGGTGGCCCGAACCAGTATAAACCTTGTGTCTCTTCTTCTGTGGGTTCGACGCTTTGAGCTTGATATCGTGGTGAGGGCGTGAGCTAGGGGGAGGAGAGATCTTCGTGCGCACCCCAGTATTCAAACCTCAAGGGTTTTTCCGGAACCCAAAAATCGACATTTGGCGCGCCAGGTAGGGGTGCGCTGAAGCTTTCCTTCCGCCAATCCGTGTTTCCACCGCTCCACCGCAACCATGTCAGATGCGCGTCGAGACCGCGCTGAGCGCCGGGCCGCCCTCGCCGTCCATGTCGCTCAGATTGCCCCCGTCGGCAGGCCTCCCTGTCATTCTCTGTCACCCGCCGCCAACGCCGCCACCGGTTCAGCGGGAAACGAGCATCAAGCATCCTCACTTCACCCCTCCGTCCGGCGGGATGGCTGCACCGCCACTCCGTCGCTGACTCCAGCCGGCTCATCGTCTCACGCTCGTCGCGCTCCCATAGATGCGCAGGCCGCGCTGCTCATGGCACGCGAGCTTCTGCGCTATTGCCCGGTCGACGACCTCTACAAGGACTGGCAAGACCGCATCGCCGAGCACGTCAGCGCAGCTGGGGGCTCCCCCGCGCCATCCCTCTCGCTACCTCGCCCTCCGCGAGCTGCGGGTGACATAGCTCATGGAGCACCTCCACCACCTCCGCACCAAGACGGCGCTCTGGCGCCAAGGCGTGCGGCCCCATGGCGTGACCCACCGCGTCGGGCGCCCGCGCGAGAAGAAGGAAGCTGTCAAGAAGTTCCCCGGCCGTAAGAAAACGCTCCTGCACTACCAGCGCCACCATGACAAGACAGTGCGCCGCCTGCGGCGGCGGTGTGCGGATACCAAGGGCAGGCCCCACCTCTGCAAAGGGCCCCGGTGGCCACGGCAAGCAGGCGCGCCTTCACTCCTGAGCTACATGGCGTCGTCTGGCCGGGCAAGTTCAAGCCGGATCTGCCTCCTTGCTACGACGGCACCCCCAATCCCACGGAGTTCTTGCAGCTCTATGATCTGAGCATCGAGGCGGCCAACGGCGACGAGAAAGTCATGGCGAACTTTTTCTCCATGGCTCTCAGGGATGGTGGTCGCTCGTGGCTCCTGAACCTGCCCCCGGGCTCGATCTCCTCCTGGGATGAGATGCACGACCGCTTCGTCGCCAACTTCCAGGGTACTCGCGGCCGCCCTCCGGCCGCGGGTGACCTGCGCCGCATCAAGCAATAGCGAGGAGAGACCTTGCAGAAGTACATCCAGTGCTTCGATAGTGTTCGTCTCAAGATCCCCAAGGTGACGCACGAAGCCATCATTTCAGCGTTTTCTGATGGCGTCCGCGACATCAAGATGAAGGAGGAGCTCTCCATCCACAGGAGCTATGCACGGCTCTCGAGCTATTCAACCTGGCGACCAACTGCGCAAGAGCTGAGGAAGGGTGCCTTTCCCTCGTCGAGCTCCCTGCTACCCACCCACAGGAGAAGAAAGCTAAGTCCAAAGATGTGAAGCACAAAGGAGTGGTTGTGCTTGCGGCGGAGCGTGACACGAAGCGCGGACGGGACCATCCCGAGTCGTCCAAGAGCAGTCGTCCATTCTGTGCCTTTCACAATGTACACAACCACAACACCAACGACTGTCAAGAACTTAGGGCCATTTGAGATGGACGCTTCCGTCGGCACCTCGAGCGCAACGACCTGGGCTACGACTGAGAAGGAGGACGCGGCGGAGGATGTTGGGACGATCGCGGACCCCTCCAGGAGTGGCGTGACCTGCCTCACGAGGACCACTGGTAGGATCAGCCTCGTGAGGGCGCATGGAGGATCAGCCTCGTGAGGACCGCCCTTAGGGCAATTCGGTATCCCCCCACTGCCGTCGCCACCAAGGAGGAACGATGACCACCATCAAGACAAGGGGGTTGGGGGCTTCCAGGAACCGCGTGCCATCGCCTGCATCTTGGGCAGAGCTCAAGCCCTAGCATCTCAGCGTATCTTCAAGCAGTTTGCTCGCGAGGTGAACGCGGCCCTTCCCAAGGTCGAGGCCGCGCGCCCGCTCAGATGGTCCAAGTGCGCCATCACTTTCAGCTCAGCGGACCAGCTCAAGTGCGCGGCCACTGCTGGCGCTCTCCCGAAGCTCCGCTCACCCATCATCAGCAACGTACAAGTCACCAAGACCCTCATCGATGGCGGCGCAGGGCTTAACGTCCTGTCCGTCGAGGGATTTGACACCCTCCAAGTGCCATACGATCAGCTTCAGCCTACCAAGCCCTTCTCAGGAGTGACCGACGGCTCCACCACCCCAATAGGGCAGGTCCGCATCCCTGTCACCTTCGAACAGCGCGACAACTACCGCACCGAGCTCATCGACTTTGACGTTGCTCACATCCATCTGCCGTACAATGCCATCCTCGGGTATCCAGCCGTGGGAAAGTTCATGGCAGTAACCCACCATGGCTACAATGCCCTCAAGATGCCAGGAAGTGGCGGGATCATCACAGTCCCCTGCGAAGAAAGAGATGTGGTGTGTTCCATCGAGCGCGCCTTCCAAGCCGCAGGAATCGAAGACCCCGACAACTCGGGCACCATATACCCTCCTGAGGCCATCCCCAAGAAGAAGAAGCAGCTACTCCGTACAGGGCCTCAAGGGAGCGGCGCCTCTAGCGGTGCCCCATCAGGATCAGCGCTCGCGCTTGGGGCACCTCCCTCCCTCGCATAGGAAGGCACACCCGGCGCCCTCCTCGGGCGAGGCTCGGGGACTCTCTTCTGGAGGGCCTCGGACCTAGCCAACATCACGAGGGAGGTGCTCGGGCACCACATGGAGGCGTGCTTTGTGGCACGTTTCCCTTAGGAGGACACCGGGCAAGGAGCGCCTGGTGCTCAGGAGTTCATCGCCAAGACTATCCAAGAGCTTCAAGAAGCAAGAGACATGCGCGATGGCCGCCGCCCACCTGGCGCATCTCCACATCCAGGCGAGGATGGCGGGTTGCGCGTCTGCATCGACATCCCAGGGCTCAACAGGGCCGCATCTCAGGAGCTCTTCTGGCCTTTGCGCGTGGGACATTGCGAGGGCCCACCTCACAGCTATGTTCGCATGCCATTCAGCCTGCCGAGCATGGTAGCCGCCTTCTAGCGCAACCTGCGGAGCGTCCTAGTAGCTCAGGAGGCCAGGCATAACGCAGTCCTGGAGGAGATGGATATGGTCCTCGAGGAACCGCCTGGACCCCCAGAGCCTCCCGAGGCTCTGGGCCCCGGTGGCTCATGAGGAGCAACCTCTTCTCCACGCACCTTCAGCTGCCCCAACAATCCTTCGACGACAGAACCAGGTGACATTTTCCAAGTTTATTCAGCTGGGAGCGCCCCCCCCCCCGGGGCTGCATCATTCCCAGGCCGTGTGGGCCTGTCCCTGCGGCATGTATCCTTTTGCATCTTTAGCCTACTCTGTTGGGGGCGCCCCTAGGGCTGCATCATCCCCAGGACGCTCAGGTCCGTCCGAGTGGCATGTATCATTCTTGCATTTACCAAAGCTAGTTCGCTTTCCATGCATAATCTATCTATGGTTATCACCTTCTTGATTATCACCCACCACGAGAGTCGCGCGCCGATTGTCTTTCTTCAGGATCCTTCGCATAAGAAGGCTGGCACTGCGCTTGTGCTCGGGTCCGTCCCTGCAACACTGACAAATCTGAGCGGTCGAGCTCTGACTCGCCGCTCGCCCCGCGCTCATCACCTCACTAGGCCCTCAGTTCCTTCATCTTCTTGTGGAGCAACCAGCGGCAGACGAGCAATCGTAGTGGAAATCTGTGTCCCTTCTCGCGCTAACCTGCAGGAACCTCCTGAGGACAACAGTAGGCGGTACCATAGGCTCCCTCTTCTCCCGTGCAATTCGCTTGCGCGTTAAAAGGGGGCTCCTGAACATCGTGACTCAGGAGCTCTTACTGGCTCTCCAGCCCTCACCCCCTGGCCTTGACCACGACATCAAGACCTAGCATACCAGCGACTGCTGAGCTCGCTCGAGGGCCGGGACCTGAGGATGTAGAGCACATAGAAGAGCATGGGGAAGAGGGGGGAGGCTTGCAAGGGCCTAGCCTGGCTACACAACAACTGTCAACGCGCGAGTCTGGCGGAGCGCAAGGAATCGGCTCTCGGCTGCAAAGATAAGTTTCGCGCTCGGGTCGACCAAGCGCTACGACATAGGACTCTCACTTGTTGCGGCCCTGTTGCGGCAACGCCGCCTCCCTTTCGTACCACTTGCTGGCTGCTTGCGCGCTAAAGGGGACCTCTTGAGCATCACACCTTAGGAGCTCTTACTGGACCTCAGGCCACTCACCTCCTGGCCTTGACCACGGCATCACGACCTGGCATACCAGCGATGGCCGCAGCCTGCCTGGGGACCGGGACCTGTCGGTGTAGAGCGCCAAGTTGTCGTAGGGATGGAAAGGGGAGACCGAGCCAAAGTAGGACATGCGTCCGCAAAACTTTCATAATAAGGATAATATCGACGAAAGACATTACAGACCCTTTACACGCCCCCATGGGGTCCGTCCCGATTCCTCGCAAGGAACAAAAGAAGGGAGTTCCTAGGGGCCCTATATACACGCACCGACACAGCCGACACCATCATCAACAGTGGGCCACCGGAGGCCGGCACCAACCCCATCCAGATCAGCGACGGCGGCGGCCAGACACTGCGGTCTTGCTCCGTGCGCGGCGAGATCTCAGGGGCATGTAGCTGTCATCGCTCGTCTCTGGGGTCTCGTAGGGATCAGGAGAGTCACTGGAGTCCCAAGCGTAGCCGCTGCTGCTGGAGGAGCTACTGGCGAAACCAGCAGCAGGCTCGCTGATGGACGTTGCGCCATCCCGACGACCCCCTCCTGACAGCACTCTAGGCGGAGGCCTTCCTTGTTGAAGACCTTGAAGAACATGGTGGAGGCACCATCATACTCAAAATGGATGGCGAGGGCGCCTTCCGCATGGCAAACTCGAGCAACCTCGCCCCAGCCGCGGGTCATGAAGATCTTGCTTGGGGAGACGGCTTCAACCTCCGCTCTGGTCGCCGGGCGTCGCAGTCGGTGTGCTGCAGCCAAAGCTTAAGGGGGGCACTCCCCGGCATCTCGGCGGAGAAGAACTGCAGAAAGCAAATCCAATTGCGTGGGGGCATTGTCGCCCACATCATGAGTTCATGCGAGGAGTTCGCGGCATGGGCTCCTGGGACGACGGCAGGCGTCATCACAGCGCAGTGACCAATGCCACGACGTGGGCGGAGCCACTCATCGCCTCTTCCTCCAGAGCCCTCGGCTTGGGCGTACAGAGGCAGCAGATACCCGGGAGGTGGACGCTCCCACAAAGGCCTTGACACCTCTGGTCTCATGATTGCGTCGTGGTGGTGGGCCAGCCTCTTCTTCGGTGGAAGTGGCTCGGGTTCGTCGCGGGGGGTTTTTCCCTTCTCCATGGCCGAGAACCTCCGTATCGTTGCCATGAGTGTCGCTACTAGCAATGAATCAAGGAATAAGAAGCGAGCAGACCAGGAAGAGATGAGCGACTGGGCTCCGCCCCCCTCTTCATTTATAGCAGGAGAAGGCCAACCGGCGATGCCCATGATCACAGGTAATGATGATTTTTCTCTACATGCAGCAGGGACTCGTCAAGTCGGGCAGTTGCCGAGGCAGCGTGGGGAAGCGGAGACGCCCGTGTCCAATCAACGGCCACGCGTCAAGCGAGGCCGCAAGTTGTTGGAGCCCGCGGCACTCCGATCTTGCCCTTTGTCGCCTCGAAGCCAAGTCTGAGTGTGCCTTGGGCTCGAGGGCTACTGTCGGCGTCCTAGGAACGGGGGTCCCCAGACTTGCCTGCCTACGGCCCACTACGTGGCTACACCCACATCCCTGTACAGCCCGTCTTCACCAGCAAACACTCAAGACCCTCGCGAGGGGCCAAGCCTCGCGAGGCGGACGATGCAAGACATCCTCGGGGGCGGCCTCACCAGGCTGGCTCGTGATGGGTGGAGAGATAAAGGACAGGGGCACCTCGCGAGGTTCCCGTGACGTAAGCCATGACGACCGGGACCAGGCGGGCGCCAGCGTGCGCAGTGTCCTCATTTCCTCTTTGGTGCTAAAGAGGCAAGCACGGGCGAGGAGTCTCGAGGCATCAGGCAAAGATTTCCATATCGGTGCAACGAGACCAAGACCAGCAGGACGACAGGACGAAGGTCACCGTGGAGCCCAAGATGGCGTCACCACAAGAGCCTTTGGCAAGCAAATACCACCTTTAGTCAGGATAACTTGTACTGGTTGTCCCCCTTCAAATTTGGCCGTTGTGGCATCCCTTCCCTCTCAATATTTGGGAAGAGGACCAGGGCCTCTATAAATAGGACTAGCCACCACCATAGGAGAGAGGAATCTTGGACGGATCATTCAGACCACCAGCCACCTCACAAGCTCACCAAGCACAAGAACACCTCTCCTCGGGAGGCTGTTCTTCCCTTGTAATTGTTCATCCTCAGCCCAAGAGGCAATCCACCACACCACACTGGAGTAGGGTATTACACCACATTGGTGACCCGAACCAATATAAACCTTGTGTCTCTTGTTCTGTGGGTTCGACGCGTTGAGCTTGAGATCGCGGTGAGGGCGTGAGCTATGGGGAGGAGAGATCTTCGTGCGCACCCCAGTGTTTGAACCTCAAGGGTTTTTGTAACGCCCCGGATCCGATGCGCCAGGTGTCTGCTAGTTATTCGACGTTGTTGCCATGTCATTTGCTTGCGTGTTGCATTTTGCCATGTCATCATCTGCATTTCATCCGCATGTTTTTTCGAAACTTGCATCCGTTCCTTTTCTCCGTTGTCCGTTTTGCGATCCGACTCTCTCTCCGCGTCTGTTGACTCTCTCAGACCTCGTTTTATGAGTGGCCGAAAAATGTTCTCGGAATGGGATGCATCTTGGGTGCGGTCTTATTACAGTGTAGACAGAGCGCTTGTCAAGTTTCGTCGCATTCGGAGCTCGTTTGATAGCCCAACCATTAAATATATAGTGGCACCGTTGCCGGTATTTTCGCCGGACGTTTCGGTCTCCGGAACAGTCGCCGGGCCTCACTTATCTTCTCTCCTCTCAGCCCGAGGCCTCTCATCACAGCCCGTCTAGCCCTCCTACACTTCCCCTCCGCTCCGGACCGTCCAATGGTGATCGAACGGCTCCAAAACGGCCTCAAACCCTCTCTAACCCTAACCCCTACCTATTTAATCCTCTCCTCCTTCCATTTTTGGACAACCTACCCCTTCCCTAACACCAGCCGCAGCAATCCCCCCTCCTCCTCGGGATCTCCGCCACCTCCCACCTCCATTTCCGCGCCACCTGCTCCAGCTTCGCCACTTGGCGCCGCCGCCACCCCGCCCGGACCAACCAGCGCCCTCCGGCCTCTCCCACGCTGCCACGTGGCCTCGTCCCACCTCTCCGCCGCCGCGGCCCGTGGAAGCCCGCAACCGGCCCGCCCCGGGCCGGATCTGGGCCCGAAGCCGCCCTCGCGCACGAGCTCTCGCGCGGGAGAGCACCACCGCAGCCGCCCGCCGCCGATCCCACTCGCCCGAGCACCTCCACCGGAGCCCCGCCGGACCGTGCCTCCTCCGTCGCCCAGGCCAGACCGCGCCGCCCGCCTCCTTATCCTCCTCCCTCGCCTTCCCTCTCCCTCACCAGCTTGCTCTCTCTCTCTCCAGGAACCACCGCCGCCCATGGAACCGCCGCTGTCGCCGCCTGAACGTCTCCCCTGCCGGGCCTCTCCGTCGCCAGATCTCGCAGGGAACGGGACCCCCCTCACCGGATCCGTTCATCCCGGCCATTTCTGGCCTCCTCCCATCGCCGGAGCGGCTCCCTGCCGCCGTTGACCAACCGCCGCTGCCACCCCTGCAACCTTCCCGTGCGCGAGCACGAGGGCAGGATGATGAGCTGGGCCTCCCCTTTGTGGGCCCCGCAAGCAAGGCCCAGCCTAGCCGGCCCATCCTCCCCACCGTCGGCATGTCTCCTCCCTGACCTGGGCTTGGCCCATGGTGAGCAGCCCCCGCTATCCCGCGCCCGTGCGTCATTTTGCTATCCGACGCTCACATGTTTTTTCCTGAAAACGCCCAAGTCCCTAAAATATTTACTTTATCATGCCATGTTCATCGCATCATAACTTGCTGCATACTGCTCCGTTTCGTGCGTGTAATATGTCAAATTGTTCATCTCAATGAGTACATCATTTCATTCCATTGCATCATGTTCATTTGAGCTCCTCTTGATGTCTGAATCATCGTTGCAAGAGTGCATGTTGCTGTTGATCCGCTGAAACTGTTATAACATGCTCATTTGTCATTTTTGCCATGTTTGATGTGTGCATCCTATGAGGTTGATGTCTACATGTGTTTTAATCTATGCCATGCCATCTTCACAGTGGTGCTATCCATGTATTTTTGTGAGTTGTTTGGTGAGTTCATCAAGCTTGTTAAGTAGGGTACTTATTGTTGCTGTTTTGCTTGTCTGAATCTGTTATTTCGTGATGCTATATAAACCTGCTGCTACTAGTCATTCTATGCATAATCTGGAGATGTTCACTAAGGATGATTTGTTATACATGTCATGCTCTATCCATCCATGCCCCTGGTTGCATTTATAGCTTGCTGTAGATTGCTGTAATCTTGCTCTAAAGTTGCTAAATAATGTTGTTGTCAGCCTGTTAACTTTAAGTTCAATGTTGCCATGATTGTTGTTAGTGATCCATGCACCCTATGAACTTTCTATTGCCATGCTTAGCTTCATAAACATGTCTTCTTGCTGCTGGTTGCCTTGCCATTCCATGTATTGCTCTGTGGTGAGTGGTTCAAGCTCACCAACATGCCTACTTATTGTTGTTCCTGCCATGTATGAATATGTCATATAACTTGCTATGTTTACATGGGTGCCATCATATCTTCTGATCCTTTTGGGCTCATGGTCAGTAAAGGACTTCTGTTCTATGCAATTAGTAGATTCATTCCATGCCTTTGTTTGACATGATAAGTTCCTGTAACATGTTGTTTGATAGCTCTAAACATTGCAACCTGATGTTATTTCTGTAAAGTCTGAAACTGTTATTATTTGCAATCTTGCCATGTGTGTTTGAGCATGTTCTAGTGTTTTCTGGAGATAGCTCTGTGTTCATGTTTTGTTATGCTTTACCTGTACATCATGACCATGCTTTTTGTTTTCATATTGAGGTGTTGTAGCATGTTGTTTTGGTGCTTGCAATATGCCTAGTTGCTGTCTTGGACAGATTGTTGTTATAACTTGTATAGAGTGTATGAATTGCACCGTTGCTCCGTTTCGAGTGTGCTCTATATGAAACTTGCTTGACTTTGCATGTAGTTTCATATTATCGTGTTCCATCCTTGTTTTGAGGTGTTTACTTGATGTTTGGGTGCATTTTGCATCAATGCCATGTTTGACTTGTTTTGCTCATATCTTCTAGGCCGTAGCTCTGAATTAAATGAACTTTATATGTAACTTGACTAGAATCTCATGTAGATCATCATGGTGCATTTTAACTTGCTGTTTAACAACTTAAACATAAGGTTTATTCAGATCTGGACCAATTTCGGAATTTGCATATGAGGACTTACCGGAATTGTTATATGTTGTTCCCGGCCTCATTTAAACTTGCTTTGATGTGTTGCTCTTGTTTGCATCGTCTCTTGCCATGAGTAGATTCATGTAGCCTTGTCATGCATCATGCTTGATTGTGAATCATGTCTTGTTCATGTGTGGTGTGTTTACCATGTTGTGTGCTTCTTCTCCATAGTTCCCGTTTTCGTTGCGATCGTGAGGATTCGTTCGTCTGCGCTTGGTTCGTCTTCGTGGCTTCATCCGTTCATCTTCTTCATGGACTCGTTCTTCTTCCTTGCGGGATATCAGGCAAGATGACCGTCACCTTGGATCTCACTACTATCATTGCTATGCTAGTTGCTTCGTTCTATCGCATTGCTGCGCTACCTATCATTTGCTTTTCAAGCCTCCCAAATTGCCATGTCAGCCTCTAACCTTTGTCACCCTTCCTAGCAAACCGTTGCTTGGCTATGTTACCGCTTTGCTCAGCCCCTCTTATAGCATTGTTAGTTGCAGGTGAAGTTGAAGATTGCTCCATGGTGGATAGGGTTATGTTGGGATATCACAATATCTCTTATATTATTAATGCATCTATATATTTGGTAAAGGGTGGATGGCTCGGCCTTATGCCTCGTGTTTTGTTCCACTCTTGCCGCCTTAGTTTCCGTCATACCGGTGTTATGTTCCCGGATTTTGTGTTCCTTACGCAGTTGGGTGATTGATGGGACCCCCTTGAAAGTTCGCTTTGAATAAAACTCCTCCAGCAAGGCCCAACATTGGTTTTACCATTTGCCTCACCACCACCTACATTTCCCTTGGGAGTAATTAACCCGAGGGTCATCTTTATTATAGCCTCCCCCCCCCCGGCCAGTGCTTGTCTAAGTGTTGGTCCGAACCAGAGCCCTTTGCAGCGTCCCCTCAGGGAAACTTGAAGTCTGGTTTTAGTTGTACGGATTGCTCATCCGGTGTTGCCCTGAGAACGAGATAAGTGCAGCTCCTATCGGGATTGTCGGCGCATCGGACGGTCTTGCTGGTCTTGTTTTACCATTGTCGAAATGTCTTGTAAACCGGGATTCCGAGACTGATCGGGTCTTCCTGGGAGAAGGTATATCCTTCGTTGATCGCGAGAGCTTATCATGGGCTAAGTTGGGACACCCCTGCAGGGTATAATCTTTCAAAAGCCATGCCCGCGGTTATGGGCAGATGGGAATTTGTTAATGTCCGGTTGTAGAAAACTTGACACCAGACCCCAATTAAAACGCATCAACCATGTGTGTAGCCATGATGGTCTTTTCTCGGCGGAGTCCAGAAAGTGAACACGGTTTTTGGGTTATGTTTGACGTAAGTAGGAGTTCAGGATCACCTCTTGATCATTACTAGTTGACGACCGTTCCTTTGCTTCTCTTCTCGCTCTTATTTGCGTATGTTAGCCACCATATATGCTTAGTCGCTGCTGCAACCTCACCACTTTGCCCCTTCCTTTCCCAATTAAGCTTTGCTAGTATTGATACCCATGGTAATGGGATTGCTGAGTCCTCGTGGCTCACAGATTACTACAACAACAGTTGCAGGTACAGGTTATACGATGATCTTGACGTGAGTGTGGTGTTTGCTTGTTTGGAGTTCTGCTTCTGCTTCTTCTTCAATCAGGGGATAGGTTCTAGGTCGGCAGCCTGGGCTAGCAGGGTGGATGTCGTTTGAGTTTCTGTTTGTGTTTCATTCATAGTTGGATGGTGCTCTTATGTAAGATGATGTTGTACTCGTGTGGCATTGTATGCCTCTTGTATGTATCCCCATCTATTATGTAATGTTGATGTAATGATATCCACCTTGCAAAAGCGTTTCAATATGCGGGTCTATCCTTGGTGGGACCTTCGAGTTCCTTTTGGATAGGGTCGCATATTGGGCGTGACAGTTTTGCCGGAACCTGAAATCCGACCGGGGCTAGACGGGTGAGCTCTGTCTGGCGGGCCGGTCCCGTTCACGTCACCTCCTGGGGTTGTTGGTGCTTGGCCTTCTCATGCGATAACCTCTGGAGGTTCATTCGGCGTAGGTTTCCTAACCATCTCACAAGACAGTCAACAAGAACCAAGACCAGGCGCAACCCGCCTTGAGGTAGGGCCTCGTGAGTCCCGCACTGGCTCACGAGTGCCCAGACACACCTCGTCTAGCCCTGTCGTGCAAGCAACGTGTCAGGGCGGGGTTGTACTCGCCCGGGGGCTCCACTCAGAGGGAACCCTTGCCCACGCACCAGTGGAAGCACCATGCTCTGCGCTGACAGTCGACACTACTGAGGAGCGGTTATGCCCGTGGAAGTGCGGAAGCGCTATGCTCCGCGCTGGTGATAAACAACTAAGGGCAGCCCCATGGTTGTATCTACCTCAGGGAGCCTTGAGCTCAGTGTCTGGCCTCATCGCAACACCTCCCCTCGGGAGCGTCGCGCGAGGGGGCTGGGCACAGGCGCTACGCTCGAGTCACGCCCAAGTGTACGCCACCCTGCCAGGTCCCTCGGGCCTGGTCGTCACGCGCCCTCCCGAGCGGGGCCTCGGTGAGGGAAAAGGTATGAAGGTCGTTTGAGCGTCAAGGGGGACTCCTGAGCATCGGGACTCAGGAGCCTAACTGGCCACGTAGCCCCTCACCCCTTGGTCTCGTCCTGGTGATCGGGACGACCCAACGGTGGCTCAGGTATGCGCAGGGTCAGGCCGTGCCGACGTAGAAAACTAGACCTATTCATGTGTCTCCTTTCTGTAAGTTGTTTGCACGTCAAGGGGGACTCCTGAGCATCGCGACTCAGGAGCCTAACTGGCCACATAGCCCCTCACCCCTTAGTCTCGTCCTGGTGATCCGGACGACCCAACGGTGGCTGAGGTATGCACGGGGTCGGGCCCTACCGACGTAGAACATAAAGCAAACGGGAAGGAAATCGTAAAATCTCAAGCAAATATTACAAGACATATTGTTCTCCCGATACCAAACGCAAGTTTAAACGCCTCCACGAGGCATGGTGCATATTGCAGAAGCTAAATAGGGAAGGAGCCGCCAGCAAGTCATCTCGTCGCTCTTGGACACCGCCGACGCCCGCAAGGGATGCTTCTTCCATGGCGATGTTGCCCTCACCTACACCACCCACCGGAGTTACAGGATCAGCAGCACCGCGGGTTGAGGGAGCGGGATCGAAGGCGCGGAACCTCTTCAGCAGGGCCTCCACTTGACCCTTCACGGCTTTGGTAGCAGTTGTGCAATGCTCGTCGTCCACAGGCTCTAGCAGCTCGTCAAGGCGGGCGGCAGGATCACGAAGATGGAGGTGGCTGAAGATGCGCGTCAACGCGGCTGAGGAAAGAATGCGGGATTCTGCCTCTGCCAAGGGGCCGATACCGCTCACGACTTCCTCAAGCACCGTGACCAGATAAGGAAGTAGCTCGGTAGGGCCCTCGTCAGCGGTAGCCAGCGGCTCCTCCAAGCCCTTCTCGTAGAGTGACCGCAGTGCCGTGCGAGCCTTCTCCTCGAGGGACTTGAAGGCCACGCGATCCTCAGCCAGGACCTTCGCCTTGGCGTCAACCTCGGCCTTCTCCGCCTCCATCTTTCGCTTCAGCTTCTCCAGCCAGCTGCGCTCCGCGGCCTGTGCCTTCACCAACTGCTCCAGCTCGGCGTCACGATCCCTGACGGCATCCTCCCAGGCCTTCATCTTCTCCTCCTCTGCCTCGTGGCCTCGTGCCTCGGCTGCATGCTCTTTGTGCAATGTCTCCAGCTCGGCCTACAGTGGCCAGTAGCGGTCTTGGGCGGCTCCGGCATCCTTCAGCACGGCTTCACGGGCAGTCATAGCTTGGGCGACAGCCTGCTTGTCCTTCTCGAAGCCCATCGTAGCCTGGTTCAGCGTCGCCCGGACGGCTATGACAGAATGGAGCAAGTCAGAGACCAACCCCATGTGCCCGACCACCAAGCGAGCGTCAGCGCCTCGAAGGTCCTCTCATAGCAGGGTCATCACAGAAAGAGCATGCTCCAGAGCGTCAGGGGAGGCAGAAGGACCCGGAGATAGCAGTGCAATAGAAGGGGGAGGAGGCGACGTTGTCACCATGTCCTGGGAGGCCGGAAGCTCTTGAGCTTTGGGGACCTTGGCGACCCAGCCGGGCGTTGGCACCTCCGGAACCAGCGGGGCCACGAGGGCTAACTCCTCCCGAGGATGCTCCCCCAAGCCTCGTGAGGACGATCGGGTCGGAGAAGCGCGAGCGCCGTCGCTGCCCTTATCCATGGAGAGGGGTGCGGCCGCCATAGGCGGTCCGTTCTCGAGTAGTAGCACCTCTTCTTCCTCTACTTTATCGTGGGCATCGGCCTAATTGCACAATAGAGAAACGTCAAGGATAAGCAGCAGAAGCAAGAATAAGGCAGGACAAGAACACATACTGGTCCACCGCGGTGTAGTCCCTCTGCTTCTTAAGCTTGAATCCTGAGAGCCTCGTAGCCTAAGGTGCAAGCGCACGGGCTCCAGGAGCGGAAGAGGGGGCAGCAGATGTGCCGGAAGCAGCTCCAGGCGGTGTCGGAGCAGGAGCGTCATCTCGGGAGATCAGCACCGACCTGCCCCTCGTCAGAACCTCGGCCGGTGGCCTCCTCCGGGGGCTGGCCTTGGGCCCCGAGGAGCCCCCAGCCACGGGCAGCTCTTCTATCTCTGGGGGGACATCGGCCTCGACATCGTCATCAGGCAGGGTGCGGAGGATATCGGCCTTGCGCAAGGGGGAGGTCTCCCCATCCCCTCGGGGGTCGCCTATGACTCACGCTCCTCGTCCTCCTCCTCTTCCCCCTCCCTGCGGCGCCGTCGGGGGGACCACTGGAGTCGTCACCATCGGGACCCCAGGGGGCACCAGTGGCACTATCCCGCGCCCGTCGAAGGGGGGCATGGCGGCCGCAACCTGCGCCCCACCCTTGTGAAGGAACAAGGGAACGAAAGCACTAGGCAGATACTCAACCAGAGGCAGAGAGCCACAGCTAGCTCTTCTTCAGACAAGGCCTCCGGACTCAAGCGAAGCTTATCTTCTTCGCCCCCAAGCATCCACAAGGGGCATGAGCGTGCCTAGAGCGGAGCCACGCGCAGCATCAGGAATTCCCTCAGGAACATGGCCCCATCATCTTTGCCGCCTTCGCGTTGCCCGGCTTCAGGTCGACGGTCATCTTCTCCAGCACTGGCTTCGCCCGCCGTTAGTAAGCTTCACACAGAGCCACCCTTTGTCAGACTGGGGCATCTCCGTCGGCAGCGTCAACCGTGGGTGGACACACTTGGCATCCATCATGACCCACTTGCTCCTGAAGCCCTCGGCCTTCTTTCCAGCCTTCGAGATTGCGTTGGCCTTGCCGGCCACGACAAAGTTGGTGCACCCTGAGGTGTGGCCGTCATTGATCCAGACGAAGAAGAAGTGGCGCAGCAAAGCCACGGACGGCATCACCCCAACGCACGCCTCACAGTAGAAGGCAAAGATCGACAGGAGAAGAACCGAGTTGGGATGAAGATGAAGGGCCTGCAGCCTGTAATGGCTGAGGATGGTGTAGAAGAAGTCGGAGATGGGGGGAACTAGCCCTGCAACGACGCTGGTCATGAAGAAGGGGTAGAAGGTGCTCCTCGAAGCCTCTGGCTCGGCGGAGCCAGCCTAGAGCTTGGCCTTCCCCTTCTCGTTATTCTCCCCCGCCGTCAACAAACATGCGGCGAGGTTCTTTTCTGAGACATTGGGCGCGTACAGAGCTGGCTCGTACCAGGCACGTGGCGAAGCAGCCTTGACCTTTCGGGGCGCCATTGGTCGCTGGCTTGGAAGGGAATTGAAGCAGATCTGGAGATTTCAGAAGCAAGGAGCGAGAAAGGGGATCTGAAGCAAGACGAAGGAAAGCAATGAAGGCAAGCATTGCCCATTGTCGGATTTCGGGTTCCGGCAGACCCTTGAGGTTCGAACATTGGGGTGCGCATGAAGATCTCTCCCCTACCATCTCATGTCTTGAAGTCTCGCAAAGATCTAAGCAATAAAGATGAACACACAAGGGACACGAGTTTTATAGTGGTTCAGGCCACCATTGTGGTGTAATACCCTACTCCAGTGTGTGGTGTGGTGGATTGCCTCAGGGGGTGATAGTGAAAAGTACAAAGGCAGAACAGCCTCGCGAGGGGCTGTTCTTGAGCTGGTGTGATGAACTTCTTGGGTGAGTTCACTCGCTTCTCTCTCTCTCTCTCTCTCTCTCTCTCTCTCTCTCTCTAGTTGATCTCTAGATGCCTCTACCTGTGGGTGGCTAGTCCTATTTATAGGCGGAGGCCCTGGGCCTCTTCCCAAATAATGAGCGGGAAGGGCACCAACAATTGGCCATTTTGAAGGGGAACATCTGGTACACTTATCCTGACTAAAGTTGGTCTTCGGCTGCCAAAGGCCCTGACGGTGATGCCTCCCTGGGCTCAGCGATGACCTCCGTCCTGCCGTTCTGCTGGTCTTGGTCTTGTTGCACCGAAACGGTAACTTTCGCCTGATGCCTTGGCTTGTGCTTGCCCCCTTTGCACTGAAAGGGAAACAAGGACACTACGCAGGCTGGCGCCCGCCTGGCACCCGCTTGGCCTCCGATCGTCATGGCTTGTGTCATGGGCCCCTCGGGAGGTGCCCTGCCTTGATCTCTCCGCCTCCTCGCGAGCCTGCCTGAGGAGGCTGCTCCTGAGGGAGCTCCCTGTCATCCGCCCCGCGAGGCTTGGCCCCTCGCGAGGGTCTTGAGCTTGAGCTGATGAAGCTGGGCCGCATTGGGCCCCCACTTGAGCCACGCCGCAGGCCGCAGGCAAGCAAGTCTGGGGACCCCCATTCCCAGAACGCCGACA
The DNA here is from genome assembly GCF_018294505.1 of Triticum aestivum. Lineage (NCBI taxonomy): Eukaryota > Viridiplantae > Streptophyta > Magnoliopsida > Poales > Poaceae > Triticum > Triticum aestivum. The sequence continues at coordinate 644,384,507 of NC_057801.1, forward strand.
GTAGCCCCCAGGCCCAAGGCGCGCCTGGACTTGGCTTAGCAGGGAAGCGAAGGGGCAAGTGCGAAGCACCGCGGGCCCCAACATCCTGCGGCCTTGGGTGCCGCGTGGCGATTGACTAGACGTGGGCGTCTCCGCTTCCCCACGACGCCTTGGCAACCACACGACTTGACAAGTCCCTGCATGCGAAAATGGGTCATGATTACCTGCCATCATGGAGGCCGAAGGTTGGCTTCCTCCGGCTATAAGTATAGAATAGTGCGAGCCATTCCAGTTCATCTCCTCTGCTACCCCTCCTCTTCTTCGCTTCGGCTGCTCGCTATCTCCATGGCTCCACCGAAGAGGTTCTCGGTTGTGGAGAAGGGAAAGGCTCGCCAGGAAGGGACCGACTCTCCTCTGACCAAGCGCGGTCGGGGCCGGCCCCGCAAGCACCCTGCATCCCCCGTGGTGGCTTCCCACGGTCGCGGGTGCGACTCCCTGCATGGCGACGAGCGCCTGGTCGTCGATGGGAGGCACACCATGGCTGCGCGACCCCCCAGACAACGCTTCCACTCAGCGGAAGTGCTGCCAAAGTTCGTTGTGTGGTCGGCGGACCCGACCAGCACTTGTCTCCAGCTTCCTCGCTTCTTCAGAGGTGAGCTTCCGGCCGGCGCCCCGGGCGGCCTCTGGCTTCAGGCGGACGGCTGCTGCAGTAGGGCCTCCTGGGCTTCACTGGAGGTTTCCGCCGCCGGGGGTTTGGCCCTGACCCACGGCTGGCAAACTTTTGCTCGTGCGCGTGGCCTGAGCCGGCGGTGCACCTTGCACTTCAGATTCGATGGCGACGCCACCCTCTACGTGACGGTGTTCGGGGAAGACGGTCGTTGTGTTGGGTCCTGCCCCGAAGACGATGACCGTGGCAGGGCGTCCAGCCTTGGCGTTGATCGGGACGAAGATGGCGGCAGACGCGTGGGTTGCAGCGCCCGGGGCTTGCCAAGCTTCGGCGACTCTCCTTCAGGCAGCAGCTCCTCCATCGGGGGTCGCGACCAGCCTCCACGTCGTTGCGCCCGCCTGGCGGAAGGTAGCGGGCCGGTCCGCCGTCGCACCCCGGTGAAGCAAGAAGAGGGAGTCTGGCCGAGCTCCGGAGGCAGCACGAGCCCTCGTCGTGGGCTGGTGCCGAGCTAGTCATGCATGTTTTGCCTTTCTTCTTTTCTTGCAAAGAGAGGAAGTAGTGTAGGGCCCTGCGGGGGCATGTCGAACTGTCATTGCTAATTCTCGTGCTGTTTCCGCTATTTCTGTGCTACGTTTCTGTGTCGTGTACCCGTGTGCGGGAGTTACTTAACCCGTGGAGGCTTGTAGCGGTCTTTGCCTCCCGAGGTCGAGGCCTTGCCGTGCACTTTATGTCCTGCAAGGATTAGTCAAGAGGGGTGGCTTTTGGTTTGATTGTGGGGGCGACCGACCCAGGTCCCGTGCTTGCGTCGCAATGCCCGTGGGGCAAGGACTGGGAGAGGTGCTCCCTCAGCGGACCTGGATAGGAGAGCTTTAGGCGACCGAGGCAGAAAACACTCGCGAGGGCACCCGCGTACCTCCCTCGCGAGACTTGCGCGAGGAAAAACCAAAGAAGGTGAGCAAAAAGGAGAAAGGGGGGCTCGAGCCAGAGGCGGGGACAGCTTAGATAAAACTTCAAATAGGAAAGAACAAGCCAACTACAGAAAGCAAATGAGAAGGCCGCGTCCGGCACCTAATCTAGTCTTCGACGTCTTCTCACCAGCGCGGAGCTAAGTGCTGCCACTGGGCGTGGGCGGGAGCCCCCGAGGCCCGAGGGCGGCACTCCGGAGACTCCGGGGCATGTACAGCCCCACTCATTATTACGTGAGAGTGTCATGGGCGGTGAGCTTCACAGGCATTGGCCTTCTTCACAGGCACCGGGCCTTCCCCAAAACGCGGTAGCTTCACAGGCGTTGGCCTTCTTCATAGGCACCGGGTCTTCTCCAAAATGCGGTAGCTTCACAGGCACTG
>NC_057801.1:644386668-644421541 GCF_018294505.1 Triticum aestivum
AGGCACTGGCCTTCTTCACAGGCACCGAGCCTTCTCCAAAATGCGGTAGCTTCACAGGCGTTCGCCTTCTTCACATGCACCGGGCCTTCTCCAAAATGCGGTAGCTTCACAGGCGTTGGCCTTCTTCACAGGCACCGGGCCTTCTCCAAAATGCGATAGCTTCACAGGCGTTGGCCTTCTTCACAGGCACCGGGCCTTTTCCGCAGGCACTGGGCCTCGCTTAGGGGTAGAATCTCCGGAGATGTTGAATGTTCCATGCATTCTGGATGGGTACTCCCTCCTGGGTCTCCAAGCGCGCGGAGCCGGGCCTGGAAACATGAACAACCTTGAACGGGCCCTCCCACATGGGAGAGAGCTTGTGTAGCCCTTCCCTGGAGAGGACCCGCCTGAGCACAAGGTCCCCTACCTCAAGAGTCCTGGGGCGGATGTTGCGTCAGTGGTATCGCCGCAGCGCATGTTGATACTTGGTCGCTCGTAGTGCGACCTCTCGACGGTGTTCCTCCCCCAGCACGAGGTCCGTCCCCCGCATGGCGTCCTGCTGCGCCTCATCAAACGCCAGGACCCATTCGGGACAATGCCTGACCTCATGAGGGAGGACTGCCTCAGCTCCATAGACCAAGAAGAACGGAGTCTCGCCGGTTGGTTTGGCCGCGATCGTGCGGATAGACCACAACACGGACTGGAGCTCGTCGTACCAACCCCTGCCACAGGCCTCCAGCTTCTTCTTGAAGGTCGTGGTTTTGAGGCCCCTCGGGACCTTTGTGTTGGCTCGCTCGGCCTGACCGTTGCTCCGGGGGTGCGCTACTGAAGTGTAGCATATCTACATTCCAAGGTTAGCACAATATGTTTTGAATAGGTTACTGGTGAACTGCGAACCGTTGTCAGTGATGATGCGGTTAGGCACCCTGAATTGGCTCACGAGGCCCTTGATGAACTTGACCGCGGAGCCTGCGGGGATGGTGCGGACAGCTTCCACCTGAGCCCACTTGGTGAACTTGGCCATGGTGACGTAGAGGTAGAGATAGCCCCCTGGCGCCCGAGGGAACGGGCCCAGGATTCCAGCCCCCAGACTACGAATGGCCATGAGAGGGGTATAGTCTGCAGACCTCCCGCTGGCTGATGGATCTGCTTGGCATGGAATTGGCAGGCTTCACAAGCCTTTCCCAGCTCCACGGTGTCATTGAGTGCCGTGGGCCAATAGAACCCGCTGCAGAACGCCTTGCTAACGAGGGTCCATGATGACGAGTGATGCCCACAATCTCCACCGTGTATGTCTGCTAGCAGCTCCTTCCCTTGCTCTTTGGAAATGCAACATAGGGACACATCATTTGGTCGTCTCCGGTAGAGCTCTCCATCCTTGATGCAGTAGGCCGTGGCCTGCCATGCCACACGCTCTGCTTCCTCCTCCTTCTCCGGCGAGGTCCCTTGTGTCAGGTAGTTCCTGAGCTTTATGATCCAACATCCTTCCTGAGGCTCCAACACCAGGAGCAGGCGCGCCCCTGAGGTCGGGCTGCAGATCGGGGCTCCCGAGGCAGGTGGCTGGGGGAGCTCTTCCCGAGGCTACCCCGTGCTTGATAGTGATGGCGTCGCCGAGGTCTTGAAGAGTCGCTCTTCGAAGATGCCAGGCTCCTGAGGTAGCCGCCTGGATGCCCTCTTGGCGATATCATCATCCTCTTGATTGGTGCCGCGAGGCACATGTTGCAGCTCCAGTCCCCATAACTGCTTCTCCATCCTGCGGACCTCCCCGAGGTAGGCTTCCATGTGCTCGTCCTTCGGCTGGTACACCTTGTTGCAGAAATTGACGAGGAGTGGCGAATCACCATTGATGGTGAGGCGCTTCACCCCCAAGGCGACTGCGGCTTTCACGCCTGCTATCAGGCCTTCGTACTCTGCTATGTTGTTGGAGACCTTTTCTCCGTGCTGGAAATAGAGTTGTACGACGTAGTAGAGCTTGTCTTGAGTGGGAGATACGAGCACCGCGCCAGCCCCCACACCGTGTCAGGAGAACGCCCCCTTGAAGTACATGACCCAGCCGTCCGGTGCCTCGCTTCCCAGGGAAAGTGATCGATCCTCGCCAGCCTCGAGGCCTGGCGCCTCTGCCCATTCCGCCATGAAGTCTGCAAGCGCAGCCCCCTTGATGACTCTGGTCGTGCTAAATTCTAGCTGAAATGCTTCCAGCTCGATGTTCCACTCAGCGACTCTTCCAGCTGAGTTGGGGCTCCTGAGCACCCTTTCCAAGGGGTACGCTGAGACGACCTTGATGGGATGGCCTTGGAAATAGTGTCGCAGCTTGTGTGAGGCTACCAATAGCGTGAGGAGGAGTTTTTGAGGCATGGGGTACCACACCCTTCCGTCCCGTAGCACCGTGCTGATGAAGTACACGGGGTGCTCGACGAGGTTGAGAATGCTGGTGTTGCTTGCGTCCTCCGGAGGCCAGGGCGCCTCCTGAGACAATGGAGACCCCAGCGATTGGTCGCTTGGGGGGGGCCTCTTCTGTTCCGGGGGTGCTCCCCTGCAGCGGCTGATCCTTCTCGGTTGTGGTCGCGGTCTCTCTGAGGCCCTCTTGGTTCTACTTTGCTTCGACCCGGACGGTTGCTGCGGCCTTGGTCCAACGCTCCTCCCTAACCGCCACCAGGGCTACGCTGGCGGAGTAGGGGGTGGTTGCAAGGTAGAGCACTAGGGGCTCTCGAGGACGCGGAGCTACCATCACCGGAGGGCTGGTTAAGTACCTTTTGAGATCCTGGAACGCCTTGTTGGCCTCTTCAGTCCATTCAAAGGGTCCCTTCTTCTTCATCAGCTTGAAGAAGGGCAGTGCTTGTTCCCCCAGCTTGGAGATGAAGCATCCTAGCGCGGTCACACGCCCGGTGAGCTTCTCCATCTCTCTGAGGGTCTTCGGCGGGCTCATGTCCTCAACTGCTTTGACCTTCTCCGGGTTGGCCTTGATGCCCCTGTGGGATATGAGGAAGCCCAGGAGCTTGCCCGAGGGGACTCCAAACACACACTTCTCCAGGTTGAGCCGCAGGTCCACCTCATTGAGGCTCGCGAAGGTTTCCTCCAAGTCCTGTATCAGGGTTTTTGCCTCCCGAGACTTCACCACAATGTCATCGATGTAAGCCTCGGCATTCCTCCCGAGTTGCCGACCCAAGGCAATGTGCATCAGCCGCTGAAAGGTCGCACCTGCGTTGCACAGCCCAAACGGCATGCATGTATAGCAGTACACTCCACACGGGGTCAGGAAAGCTGTTTTTTGCACGTCTTCTACTGCCATCTTGATCTGGTGATAGCCTGAGAAGGCATCCAGGAAGCATAACAGGTCACACTCAGCGGTGGAGTCGACGATTTGGTCGATGCGAGGAAGCGGGAATGGATCCTGCAGGCAGGCCTTGTTGAGGTTGGTGAAGTTGACACACATGCGTTCCTTTCCTCCCTTCTTCGGCACGACAACCGGGTTAGCCAACCAATCTGGGTAGCGGACCTCGTGAATAACCCCTGCCGCCTCTAGCTTGCGGGTCTCTTGGACGTTGAAAGCTTGCTTCTCAGTGGACTGCCGCCTCGCGTTCTACTTCACGGGGCGCACGTTGGGGCACACGTTGAGGTGATGCTCAATTACGCCCCTCGGGACCCCTGCAAGCTGATCAGGTTCGCACACAAACACCTTCTTGTTCGTGTGAAGGAACTTCACCAAGGCCTCCTCCTGCTCAGGTTCGAGGTTGGCGCCTATGGTGAAGGTGGCAATAGTGGACCCGTCCTCATCGACCAGTACCTGCTTGGTTTCCGCCTTGTCTTGGGTGAATAGCTGCTTCTTCTTGGCCGGTGCAGCCCCCTTGGGCTCAGGGGCGTCGGAGCTGGCAGGCTGTGCCGCCGCGGCTGTCTTGAAGGCAAGCTTGAGTGCCTGTAGCGCATTTCTTGTGTCTCCTGACACAGTGAGGACGCCGCTGCTTCCGGGCATCTTCATGAGGTTGTACACCGGGTGAGTGGCTGCCATGAACCGGGACAAGGCCGGGTAGCCGAGGATGGTGTTGTAGGGGAGGCCGATGGTGGAGATGTCGAAGTCGATCAGCTCTGTGCGGAAGTTGTCGTAGGTGCCGAAGGTCACCGGGAGGCGGATTTGCCCTAAGGAGTCGGTGGAACCGGCCCCAACGCCCGAGAAGGGCCTGCTGGGCTGAAGTCGCTCCGGTGGCACGTGGAGGAGGCTAAAGGCCTCCGCTGAGAGCACGTTAAGGCCAGCTCCGCCATCGATGAGGGTCCTGGTGACGGCCACTTGGCAGATGGTGGGGGTGCACAGCATCAGGAGCGCACCCGAACCAGCAGGGTTGGAGGGGTGATTGTCCGAGTTGAAGGTCAGATCAGCCTCAGGCGCCAGCCAACCTGGCGGAGCTTCTCGGCGCTGGGAGGCAACACCGATATGGCGGGTGAATGGCTTGACGTGGTGACTCGCGGGCGGCGCCTGCGAGCCGCCTAGGAGAGCCGTGACGACTAGGGGTGCTGGCGCGGCGTAACGGGCGATGAAGAGGTCGCGCAGCTCTCCCAGGAGGTCACCGAAGCCGTTGGTAGGTGGAGCAGCCACATGCGCGGAACGCCGGTGAGGGCCATGCGAAACTAGTTGGCCATCACCCTATCGTCGCCCCCAGCCTTGAGGACAGCCTCCTCGTACGACAGTAGGAAAACCAGTGGGTCTGCCACGCCGTTGCAGCGCGGCAGCATCTCGGGCTTGAACTTGGGCGGCTACTGCACCTGTCACAAAGCGGGGGCCAAGGCTCGGAGCCCCCTGGCCCCAGCACCGGCATTGGTTTTTGGAGTGTGCAGCGCGTCCGTGGGGGTGCGACGGGTGCGAGACGATGAACCGGCTGGAGTCAGAGACAGGGTGGCGGTGCAGCCATCGCGCCACACCCAAGGATGCAGGGATGAGGCCTGCTTCTCATTCCCCACCGGGCCGGTGGCGGTGTTGGCAGCAGGCGACAGAGGACGACGGGGGCGTCCGCTGAAGGGCGTTGTCTGGGCGACACGGGTGGCAAGAGCAAACCGACACTTGGCGCGGGCTCGGCGAGCGTCAGCCATGGTCACGGTGGAAGATCAGACACGACCAGCGGAAGAAAGATTCTGGCGCACCCCTACCTGGCGCGCCAAATGTCAGATTTCGGGTTCCGGTAGACCCTTGAGGTTCGAACACTGGGGTGCGCACGAAGATCTCTCCCCTACCAGCTCACGTCTCGAAGTCTCGCAAAGATCTAAGCAAGAAAGATGAACACACAAGGGACACGAGATTTATACTGGTTCAGGCCACCATTGTGGTGTAATACCCTACTCCATTGTGTGCTGTGGTGGATTGCCTCAGGGGCTGATAGTGAACAGTACAAAGGGAGAACAACCTCGTGAGGGGCTGTTCTTGAGCTGGTGCGATGAACTGCTTGGGTGAGTTCACACGCTTCTCTCTCTCTCTCTCTCTGGTTGATCTCCAGATGCCTCTACCCTATGGGTGGCTAGTCCTATTTATAGGCGGAGGCCCTGGGCCTCTTCCCAAATAATGAGCGGGAAGGGCGCCAACAATTGGGCATTTTGAAGGGGAACATCTGGTACACTTATCCTGACTAAAGTTGGTCTTCGGCTGCCAAAGGCCCTGACGGTGACGCCGCCCTGGGCTCCACGATGACCTCCATCCTGCCGTTCTGCTGGTCTTGGTCTTGTTGCACCGAAACACTAACCTTCGCCTGATTCCTTGGCATGTGCTTGCCCTCTTTGCACCGAAAGGGAAACAAGGACACTGCGCAGGCTGGCGCCCGCCTGGCAACCGCCTGGCTTCCGATCGTCATGGCTTGCGTCACGGGCCCCTCGGGAGGTGCCCTGCCTTGATCTCTCCGCCTCCTCACGTGCCTGCCTGAGGAGGCTGCTCCTGAGGGAGCTCCCTGTCGTCCGCCCCGCGAGGCTTGGCCCCTCGTGATGGTCTTGAGCTTGAGCTGATGAAGCTGGGCTGCATTGGGCCCCCACTTGAGCCACACCATAGGCCGCAGGCAAGCAAGTCTGGGGACCCCCGTTCCCAGAACACCGACACCCGTCCCGTCTTTTGTCAGACAGGCAGTTGCCAAGGCAGCCTGGGGAAGCGGAGATGCCCACGCCCAATCAATCGCCACGCGTCAAGCGAGGCCGCAGGTTGTTGGGTCCCGTGGTGCTCCGCACTTGCCCTTTGGCTTCACCTTGAAGCCAAGTACGAGTGCGCCTTGGGCCCAGGGGCTACTATCGGCTGATAACCCACAAGTGTAGGGGATCGCAACAGCTTTCGAGGGTAAAGTACAACCCAAATTTATTGATTCGACACAAGGGGAGCCAAAGAATATTCTTGAGTATTAGCAGTTGAGTTGTCAATTCAACCACACCTGGATAACTTAGTATCTGCAGCAAAGTATTTAGTAGCAAAGTAGTATGATAATAAAGGTAACGGTAACAAAAGTAATGTTTTTCGGTTTTGTAGTGATTGTAACAGTAGCAGCGGAAAAGTAAATAAGCAAAGAAGAATATGTGAAAAGCTCGTAGGCAATGAATCAGTGATGGATAATTATGCCAGATGTGATTCCTCATGTAATAGTTATAACATAGGGTGACACAGAACTAGCTCCAGTTCATCAATGTAATGTAAGCATGTATTCCATAAATAGTCATACGTACTTATGGAAAAGAACTTGCATGACATCTTTTATCCTACCCTCCCATGGCAGCGGGGTCCTAGCGGAAACTAAGGGATATTAAGGCCTCCTTTTAATAGAGAACCGGAACAAAGCATTAGCACATAGTGAATACATGAACTCCTCAAACTACGGTCATCACCGAGAAGTATCCTGATTATTGTCACTTCGGGGTTGTCGGATCATAACACATAATAGGTGACTATAGACTTACAAGATAGGATCAAGAACACACATATATTCATGAAAACATAATAGGTTCAGATCTGAAATCATGGCACTCGGGCCCTAGTGACAAGCATTAAGCATAGCAAAGTCATAGCAACATCAATCTCAGGACATAGTGGATACTAGGGATCAAACCCTAACAAAACTAACTTGATTACATGGTAAATCTCATCCAACCCATCACCGTCCAGCAAGCCTACGTGGAATTACTCACGCACGGCGGTGAGCATCATGAAATTGGTGATGGAGGATGGTTGATGATGACGACGACGACGAATCCCCCTCTCCGGAGCCCCGAACGGACTCCAGATCAGCCCTCCCGAGAGAGATTAGGGCTTGGCGGCGGCTCTGTGTCGTAAAACATGATGCAACTTTCTCCTTGATTTTTTTTCTCCCCGAACGTGAATATATGGAGTTGGAGTTGAGGTCGGTGGAGGTCCAGGGGGCCCACGAGACAGGGGGCGCGCCCAGGGGGAGGGGGCGCGCCCCCCACCCTCGTGGACAGGGTGTGGGCCCCCTGGTCTTGATTCTTTCGCCAGTATTTTTTATATTTTCCAAAAAGTGCCTCCGTGGATTTGCATGAGATTCCGAGAACTTTTCTTTTCTACACATAAAACAACATCATGGCAGTTCTGCTGAAAACAGCGTCAGTCCGGGTTAGTTTCATTCAAATCATGCAAGTTAGAGTCCAAAACAAGGGCAAAAGTGTTTGGAAAACTAGATACGTTGGAGACGTATCAACTCCCCCAAGCTTAAACCTTTGCTTGTCCTCAAGCAATTCAGTTGATAAACTGAAAGTGATAAAGAAAAACTTTACAAACTCTGTTTGCTCTTGTTGTTGTAAACATGCAAAGCCAGCATTCAGGTTTTAGCAAATATTATGAACTAACCATACTCGCAATAACACCCAGGTCTCACAATTACTCATATCAATGGCATAATCACCTAGCGAGCCATAAAAATAAAACTCAGATGACAACACTTTCTCAAAACAATCATAACATGATATAACAAAATGGTATCTCGCTAGCCCTTTCTGAGACCGCAAAACATAAATGTAGAGCACCTTTAAAGACCAAGGACTGACTAAACATTGTAATTCATGGTAAAAGAGATCCAGTCAAGTCATACCCAATATAAACCAACAATAATGAATGCAAATGACAGTGTGCTCTCCAGCAGGTGCTTTTTAATAAGAGGGGTGATGACTCAACATAAAAGTAAATATATAGGCCCTTCGCAGAGGGAAGCAGGGATTTGTAGAGGTGCCAGAGCTCGATTTTAAAATAGAGATTGAATAACATTTTGAGCGGCATACTTTCGATGTCAATGCAACAACTATGAGATGGCTGTATCTTCCATACTACATGCATCATAGGCAGTTCCCAAACAGAATGGTAAAGGTTTATACTCCCCCGACCACCAACAAGCATCAATCCATGGCTTGCTCGAAACAACGAGTGCCTCCAACTAACAACAGCCCTGGGGGGAGTTTTGTTTAATTATATTGATTTGTTTTAATCTTTTTGGATCATGGGACTGGGCATCCCGGTTACCGGCCCTTTCTCGTGAATGAGGAGCAGAGTCCACTCCTCTTAAGAATAACCCACCTAGCATGGAAGATATAGGCAGCCCTAGTTGAAACATGAGCTGCTCGAGCATACAAAACAGAATTTCATTTGAAGGTTTGGAGTTTGGCACATACAAATTTACTTGGAACGACAGGTAAATACCACATATAGGAAGGTATAGTGGACTCATATGGAACAACTTTTGGGTTTAAGGAGTTTGGATGCACAAGCAGTATTCCCGCTTAGTACAGGTGAACGCTAGCAAAAGACTGGGAAGCGACCAACTGAGAGAGCGACAACAGTCGTAAGCATGCATTAAAATTAATTCACACTGAATACAAGCATGAGTAGGATATAATCCACCATGAACATAAATATCATGAAGGCTATGTTGATTTGTTTCAACTACATGCCTGAACATGTGCCAAGTCGAGTCACTCAATTCATTCAAAGGAGGATACCATCCCATCATACCACATCATAATCATTCTAATAGCATGTTGGCACGCAAAGTAAACCATTATAACTCATATCTAATCAAGCATGGCACAAGCAACTATAATCTCTAAATGCCATTGCAAATATGTTTACCTCATAATAAGCTGAATCAGAAACGATGAACTCATCGTATTTACACAAACAAGAGAGGTCGAGTTCATACCAGCTTTTCTCATCTCAATAAGTCCATCATATATCGTCATTATTGCCTTTCACTTGCACGACCGAACGATGTGTATAATAATAAGAGTGCACGTGCATTGGACTAAGCTGGAATCTGCAAGCATACAACTCAAGAGAGAAGACAAGGTAATATGGGCTCTAAATTAAATAAACAATCATGCATATGAGAGCCACTAAACATTTTCAATATGGTCTTCTCGACCCCCAAAGGAAAGAAAAGAAAATAAAACTATTTACACGGGAAAGCTCCCAACAAGTAAGAAGAAGAACGAGAAATCTTTTTGCGTTTTCATTTTAATTTCTACTACAAGCAAGGAAATTAAACCAACTAATTTTTTTGGTTTTTCTTAAGGTTTATCAAACACACAAGAAGAAAACTAGAAAAAGAAAATTAAACTAACATGGATAATACAATGAAAGAGTATGAGCACCGACGACTAGTGTGTGAACATGAATGTAAAGTCGATGAGAAATACGTACTCCCCCAAGCTTAGGATTTTGGCCTAAGTTGGTCTAATCCAAGGACCGCCTGGCTGATATCCATAGTTGTAACCGGGATCGTACTGAGATGCAGCAGCAACCGCCTCCTGAGATGCGGCGTGTTGGCGGGCTGCCTCCGCTCTCTGCTCATGTTCAGCTGCTTCCTCCCTGGTAACAACATATCTTCCTTTTGCCTGATAATCAAAAAGGTGGGGAGCAGGAAGAGTAAGATGGACGATGTTGCGTCTGTCATAGATTAGTCGATATTGGAGGAATTGTTCATTCCTCCCAAGAAATCGATGATTGACCATAGCATCATAATCTAAATAAGCAGGAGGTATTATCATATCCCCCTCTCGTGGGGCTATACCAAGATAATTAGCCACACGGGTTGCATAAATTCCTCCGAATAAATTTCCCTTTCTACTATTATTCTACAACCTACGTGCAACTATTGCCCCCAAGTTATAACCTTTATATCCTAACACAGCACTCTGGAGGACACACGGATCAGGGACACACATGTGACCATCTTCATCCTTACCGTTAATGCATCTACCAATGAAGAGAGCAAAATAATTTATAGCAGGAAAATGAATGCTCCCTATGGTAGCTTGTGCTATGTCCCTGGATTCTCCCATAGTAATACTAGAAAGAAAGTCTCTAAATTCAGATTTGTGAGGATCATTAATATTACCCCACTGCGGGAGTTTGCAAGCAGTTGTAAAATCCAAGTCCATGGTATAAGATGTATCATAAATATCAAATATGACACTAGGGGACTTACGCGTATAGTTATATTTAAACCTACGCACAAAGGAATCATTTAATTGAAAGTACTGAGGACACTTATCTTGTAAGAAGTCCTCCAGCTCAGCATTACACACATATGTGTAATACTCCTCCTTAAAGCCTGCTTCGACCATAAAATCGTCGGATGGCCACTCACAAGCTCGTACATCCGCGTCGCTCGGTAATTCAACGTCTTGCTCACGTGTAGCAATCCTAGGTCCTTTCTTTACCGAGGAACCACCTTGGTACATTCTCCTAGACATAATTCTTTTTCTGAAAAATTTCTAAAATTTTAGTAACTTCAAAATAAAAGTGTATAAAACTAAACAAGATTGATAGCAACTACTCCTACAACTGCCTAGAGCCTATATCGTGCATTAGAATTTCTTGGGACCTCATAAATTTAACATGCAAGCTCAAGAACATGGTCACCTACGCAGCAAAAATTTGCAATGAATAAAGAACTAGAACAAAAACTAACTAGACCAATGGAGGAGTCAAATACCAAGCAACAATCTCCCAAAGCAGTTTTGTGAATGGAGCTTTGAGCAAGGAGATCGAAAATCACAGCAAAATGAGCTAGAACTCGTGCTTGAGCTGGATGGGGATTTTTTTGGGTAGAAGATGAAATGTGTGGGCGCTGGCATAAGTGGAGGGGGGCACCAGGGGCCCATGAGACAGGGGATGCGCCTAAGGGGAGGGGGGCACCCTCCTCTCTCGTGGCCTGGTGCTTGCCCCTCCTGCAGTGATTTCAAAGCCTAAAATCCTCAAATATTCCATAAAAATCATACTAAATTTGCAGGGCATTTGGAGCACTTTTATTTTCGGGATATTTTTTAATGCACAGATAATTCAGAAAACAGACAAGTAATACTATTTTTGATTTGTTTATTCTAAATAATAGAAAGTAAAAATAGGATACAGAAGGTTGTGCCTTCTAGTTTCATCCATCTCATGATCTTCAAAATGAATCCACTAACAAGGTTGATCAAGTCTTGTTAACAAACTCATTCCGAATAACACGGAACCGGAGAAATTTCGAATAACACTAAGTTACCTCAACGGGGATATGAAAATCCCCAACAATAAGAATATCATACTTTTTCTTGACAGTAGGGAGAGGAAATTCAAAACCTCCAATAATGATAGTTGGAACTTTTCCAATAGAATTGATGCTATGGACTTGAGACTGTTTCCCCGGAAAGTGTACCGTATGCTCATTACCATTAACATGAAAAGTGACATTGCCTTTGTTGCAATCAATAACAGCCCCTGCAGTGTTCAAAAAGGGTCTACCAAGGATAATAGACATACTATCGTCCTCGGGAATATCAAGAATAACAAAGTCCGTTAAGATAGTGACATTTGCAACCACAATAGGCACATCCTCACAAATACCTAAAGGTATAGCAGTTGATTTATTAGCCATTTGCAAAGATATTTCAGTAGGTGTCAACTTATTCAATTCAAGTCTACGATATAAAGAGAGAGCATAACACTAACATCGGCTCCAAGATCACATAAAGCAGTTCTAACATAATTTCTTTTAATGGAGCATGGTATAGTTGGTACACCCGGATCTCCAAATTTCTTTGGTATTCCACCCTTAAAAGTGTAATTAGCAAGCATGGTGGAAATTTCAGCTTCCGGTATCTTTCTTTTATTTGTGATGATATCCTTCATATACTTAGAATAAGGATTTACTTTGAGCATATCAGTTAAGCGCATACGTAAGAAAATAGGTCTAATCATTTCAGCAAAGCGCTCAAAATCCTCATCATCCTTTGTCTTGGATGGTTTAGGAGGAAAGGGCATGGGTTTCTGAACCCATGGTTCTCTTTCCCCACCGTGCTTCCTAGCAACAAAATCTCTCTTATCATAATGTTGATTCTTTTATTGTGGGTTATCAAGATCAATAGCAGGTTCAATCTCTACTTCATTGTTTTTGCTAGGTTGAGCATCAACATGAACATTATCATTAACAATATCACTAGGTTCATGTTCATCACTTGATTGTGTTTCAGCATTAGAGATAGAAATATCATTGGGATTCTTAGGTGTGTCTACAGTAGGTTCACTAGAAGCATGCAAAGTCCTATCGTTTTTCTTTTTCTTCTTTTTAGAAGAACTAGGTGCCTCTAAATTATTTCTCTGAGAATCTTGCTCGATTCTCTTAGGGTGGCCTTCAGGATACAAAGGTTCCTGAGTCATTCTACCACTACTAGTAGCCACTCTAACAGCAAAGTCATTTTTATTATTTAATTCCTCAAGCAAATCATTTTGAGCTTTAAGTACTTGCTCATCTTGAGTAGCCACCATAGAAGCATATTTGCTAATGAGTTGGAGTTCACTTTTAACTCTAGCCATATTATCGCTCACGCGTCCTATCTCGAAAGCATTATTCTTTAACTCTCTACCAACATAAGCATTAAAACTTTCTTATCTAGCCATAAAGTCATCAAATTCATCTAAGCAAGGGCTATGAAATTTAGTAGAGGGGATTTCAAATTTATCATATCTATAGAGAGAATTTACCTTCACTACCTGTGTCGGGTTATCAAGACAATGTGGTTCTTCAACAGGCGGTATATTAAGACCATGTATCTCTTCAATAGGTGGTAAATTCTTAACGTATTCAGCTTTAATACCTTTTTCTTTCATTGATTTCTTTGCCTCTTGCATATCTTCAGGACTGAGAAATAAAACACCTCTCTTCTTCGGAGTGGGTTTGGGAATAGGCTAGGGAGTTGGCTCAGGAAGAGTCCAATTATTTTCATTAGCTAACATATTATTCAATAGTAATTCAGCTTCGTCGACTGTTCTTTCCCTGAAAACACAACCAGCACAACTATCCAAGTAGTCCTTGGAAGCATTGGTTAGTCCATTATATAAGATATCAAGTATTTCATTTTTCTTGAGAGGATGATCAGGCAAAGCATTAAGTAACCGGGGAAGCCTCCCCCAAGCTTGTGGGAGACTCTCTTCTTTGATTTGCACAAAATTATATATTTCCCGCAAGGCATCTTGTTTCTTATGAGCAAGGAAATATTTAGCAGAGAAGTAATAAATCATATCCCAGGGACTACGCACACAACCAGAGCAAGAGAATTATACCAAGTCTTAGCTTCACCCTTTAACGAGAACGGAAATATCTTAAGGATATAAAAATAGCGAGACCTATCATCATGTGTAAACAGGGTAGCTATATCATTCAACTTGGTAAGATGTGCCACAACAGTTTCAGATTCAAGGCCATAAAAAGGATCAGATTCAACTAAAGTAATAATCTCAGGATCAACAGAGAATTCATAATCCTTATCAGTAACACAAATAGGTGAAGTAGCAAAAGCAGGGTCAGGTTTCATTCTAGCATTAAGAGACTACTGCTTCCATTTAGCTAATAATTTCTTAAGATCATATCTATCATTGCAAGCAAAGATTTCCCTAGCAGCTTCTTCATTCATAACATAACCCTCAGGAACAATAGGTAATTCATAATCATTGGGAGAACTTTCATCATCAATGTCATCAATAATAGCATCTTCAATAATTTCATTCCCCCTAACTCTAGCAAGTTGTTCATCAAGAAATTCACCTAATGGCAAAGTAGTATCACGCACAGAAGTAGTTTCATCATAAGTATCATGCATAGCAGAAGTGGCATCATCAATAACATGCGACATATCAGAATTCATAGCAGTAGCAGGTTTAGGCGTCGCAAGCTTACTCCAAACAGAAGGAGAATCTAGTGCAGAGCTAGATGGCAGTTCCTTACCTCCCCTCGTAGTTGAGGGAAAAATCATAGTTCTGTTGTCTTTCAAGTTCTTCATAGTGATCAACAGATATAAATCCCAAGTGACTCAGAGAATAGAGCTATGCTCCCCGGCAACAGCGCCAGAAATTAGTCTTAATAACCCACAAGTGTAGGGGATTGCAACAGCTTTCGAGGGTAAAGTACAACCCAAATTTACTGATTCGACACAAGGGGAGCCAAAGAATATTCTTGAGTATTAGCAGTTGAGTTGTCAATTGAACCACACCTGGATAACTTAGTATCTGCAGCAAAGTATTTAGTAGCAAATTAGTATGATAATAAAGGTAACGGTAGCAAAAGTAATGTTTTTGGGTTTTGTAGTGATTGTAACAATAGCAGCGGAAAAGTAAATAAGCGAAGAACAATATGTGAAAAGCTCATAGGCAATGGATCAGTGATGGATAATTATGCCGGATGCGATTCCTCATGTAATAGTTATAACATAGGGTGACACAAAACTAGCTTCAGTTCATCAATGTAATGTAGGCATGTATTCCGTAAATAGTCATACGTGCTTATGGAAAAGAACTTGCATGACATCTTTTGTCCTACCCTCCCGTGGCAGCGGGGTCCTAGTGGAAACTAAGGGATATTAAGGCCTCCTTTTAATAGAGAACCGGAACAAAGCATTAGCACATAGTGAATACATGAACTCCTCAAACTACGGTCATCACCGAGAAGTATCCTGATTATTGTCACTTCGGGGTTGTCGGATCATAACACATAATAGGTGACTATAGACTTGCAATATAGGATCAAGAACACACATATATTCATGAAAACATAATAGGTTCAGATCTGAAATCATGGCACTCGGACCCTATTGGCAAGCATTAAGCATAGCAAAGTTATAGCAGCATCAATCTCAGAACATAGTGGATACTAGGGATCAAACCCTAACAAAACTAACTTGATTACATGGTAAATCTCATCCAACCCATCACCGTCCAGCAAGCCTACAATGGAATTTACTCACGCACGGAGGAGAGCATCATGAAATTGGTGATGGAGGATGGTTGATGATGACGACGACGACGATACCCCCTCTCCGGAGCCCCGAACGGACTCCAGATCAGCCCTCCCGAGAGAGATTAGGGCTTGGCGGCGGCTCCATGTCATAAAACGTGATGAAACTTTCTCCTTGATTTTTTTCTCCCCGAACGTGAATATATGGAGTTGGAGTTGAGGCCGGTGGAGGTCCAAGGGACCCACGAGACATGGGGCATGCCCAAGGAGAGGGGCACCGCCCCCACCCTCGTGGACAGGGTGTGGGCCCCCTGGTCTTGATTCTTTTGCCAGTATTTTTTATATTTTCCAAAAAGTGCCTCCGTGGATTTTCAGGACATTCCGAGAACTTTTCTTTTCTACACATAAAACAACATCATGGCAGTTCTGCTGAAAACAGCGTCGGTCCGGGTTAGTTTCATTCAAATCATGCAAGTTAGAGTCCAAAACAAGGGCAAAAGTGTTTGGAAAAGTAGATACATTGGAGACGTATCATCGGCGTCCTGGGAACGAGGGTCCCCAGACTTGCCTGCCTGCAGCCCACAGCGTGGCTCAACCCGCGACCCTATATGGCCCGTCTTCACCAGCAAACACTCAAGACCCTCGCAAGGGGCCAAGCCTCACGAGGCCGACGATGCAAGACCTCCTTGGGGGCGGCCTCACCAGGCTGGCTCGCGAGGGGCAGAGAGATCAAGGCCAGGGGCACCTCGCAAGGTTCCCTGATGTAAGCCATGACGACCGGGACCAGGCGGGCGCCAGCGTGCGCAGTGTCCTCATTTCCTCTTTGGTGCTAAAGAGGCAAGCACGGGCGAGGAGTCCCGAGGCATGAGGCAAAGGTTTCCATATCGGTGCAATGAGACCAAGACGAGCTGGACGACGGGACAGAGGTCACCGTGGAGCCCAAGATGGCGTCACCACCAAAGCCTTTGGCAGGCGCAGACCACCTTTAGTCAGGATAACTTGTAATGGCTGTCCCCCTTCAAATTTGGCCATTGTGGCATCCCTTCCCGCTCAATATTTGGGAAGAGGACCAGGGCCTCTATAAATAGGACTAGCCACCACCATAGGAGAGAGGAATCAGGGACGGATCATTTAGACCACCAGCCACCTCACAAGCTCACCAAGCACAAGAACACCTCTCCTTGGGAGGCTGTTCTTCCCTTGTAACTGTTCATCCTCAGCCCAAGAGGCAATCCACCACATCACACTGGAGTAGGGTATTACACCACATTGGTGGCCCGAACCAGTATAAACCTTGTGTCTCTTGTTCTGTGGGTTCGACGCATTGAGCTTGAGATCGCGGTGAGGGCATGAGCTAGGGGAGGAGAGATCTTCGTGTGCACCCCAGTGTTCGAACATCAAGGGTTTTGCCGGAACCTGAAATCCGACACGTGTTGTGGTTGCGCGATGCCTACTGTCGTGCCAGTGCGACCATGCCGGCCGTCGGGCTAAACCCGTTCGACCACCCCGTCGACTTCAATGAGATGTGGCTTCCTAACCTAGTCTCCTTCTTCACCTATATATCCGAGGAGTTGAGCCGTGTCTGCACGATGGTGGGGGCGGAGCTGGACAAGGAGGGGTTGCAGGCTGCCGTCGCCGTTGCCGGGTGAATCCTCTCAGGGCTCCGTCACCGGAATCAATTCATGCCATTGAACACCGTCTTTGACGAGCTGGCTCCCGTCGACCGAGAGCAGGCTCTGTGGGCCGTTGCACCCTGCATCACCAACGTCGTGTGCCTTGAGAAGCAGAGGGACTTCGGTGGTGTTTAGGCATCCTCTGCATGGGCATGTCCATGTCTCGGTGCAACATGACCGTTGGATCAAAATCAGGCGATGCAGATCAGTCAGTGTAGCACAAAGCGTGTGGGTGTGTTTGGTTGCATTCTCATCTCAATATAGTTACATTACTGTTCGTATAGTTGCCATGCGCACAACATCATTTGTTATCATCATATCTTACTCCTACACTGGCAACAAGATTATGTAGTACTGACGTATGAACCATTGCACATGCCTAGTAGTAGGAGCACTGTGTATGTTCAAGTGGCTACCGTGTTTCGCACTCCTCCGTCGTAAGAGTGGAAATGCTTGCTGTAATCATTCTTTTTCTTCAGAAAAAATAGTGGAATCGCTCTACCATGCGCATCCTCCTCGACGGTCGTCAGGAACTTTGCTACTTACTTTTGCTGACGTGTGGGACAACCATCATCAGGGTCCACCAGCCATGCACTAAATTACTCCGTAGTAGAGTGCCCAACTGCACGATAGACTTCCCTGATCGAAGCGTCGTAGTAATGTCCAATGAGCCGTCAAATCACAAAAACCCCTCCTTTCCAGCAGTAAGTTGGACGGACGAAGCAACCATCATTTCACTCTTCTCTCTCAGCTTCCTCTCTACCCAACCCTCGCTTCTCCCTCATCTTGTTCCTCATTTCTTCAAGAAAACCCCGACCTGCTTGGAAAGGTGAGCGCATCAATGGTATTGATTCTGGCCAAGCTCCGGTCTTGCAACCCCGAGACTGATCCTATAACTCCCTCTCTGTTCTTCTTTTGGGTTTCTAATTATGGTTTCTTTTCTTTCATTTCTATTTGACAGTTTCTTGATGGGCGCTGGAGCACCGGCCGAAGTTATGTCTATGGCTCTGGCAAAAACCGTCGAGGCCCATGGTACGAAGAAGTGCAAGCACCACGCTGAGACTACCGTAGACAAGCTCAAAGCCATCGCCCTGTCCAAGCCCCCCTCTCCGGGATCCCTCATTAAGCAAGTCTAGGTAATATCTCTTCTTGACGATCTTTTTCTCGATCTTGATCGTGTTTTTTCATCTAACACACAGTACTAGTACTAGTAGTACCACTTTCTGGGTGATTTTGCATGTCATTTTTGTGTGCCAAATGGTGGTTCTAAATTCCTCTTTTGACCAAAACATGCGAGAGGTTGACACTGATTTCTTACAGATTACTTTCAACTACTTTATGAACATCAATGCTACCTTTGAAGAGGATATATTTGCATCAGTAACTTGTGTTATGGATATTGCAAGTAATCCCTCTGCTCTCATGCCTTTGAAGACATGTTCTAGTGTCTTTGTTCACTCATTTCTGTGCATATATGTAGTCATATATGGAGTAAAATATTGAGAATCATCTTATATTTCTGAACAGAGGTAGTAATAAAATATTTGGTTTCCATTTGAATTAGAACCAGGTCCACGGTGGAGATGAAGTTCTCAAAGTCATGTCGTGTGAACTGGAAGACCTGAGGATGAGTTCTACTGCTAAACTATCCAGCTGTTGTGTCCTTGTCGCCACGTGTCCTGAACTAGTGTTTTCCTATACTTGACCACAACAATTTCCTGGCTGTGCCTTCGATTACGAAGGGTGTGGTTCTTGTAAAGCTTCCTGAAAAATCTGATGTGGCATGTCTTCATCGTCATGTTTATGAGTGGAAAGACCACTCTGTTAGGTTCTCCAAGGTTGAGGAGATGGTGATGGTGCCGGTAGACATCTCTCATGAAGTCCATGGCCTAGTTAGTTATGCGGGGTTCATCCCGTAGCTCGGTGGCAAGAAATAGTCTACAGAGTTTAATTAGTGCAACTTTGCTTGTCTATAGTAAGTACTATTGTTCAGTACGTGATTTGTGTTTGTGAACCCTCTATTGTTTAGTACTACCGCTTTTGGTGTGTGGTTAGTCCTGAGAACAGTCTGTGTTAATGTCTGTCCACTCAATTTAGTCTGTATATTTTGAAGTATCCAGATCATCTTTTTTGTGTGGACGGTTTATCAATTATGGTTACACTCCAATATCTGTATGCATTGCAGGGTTTATCGCACCCACCAGGATTTTCAGTCCCATGGATGTTCGGTCCATACGATTTGTCACGACCTTTGGAATGTCCTGCTTGTGGGAGTAGGCGGGGGCCCTGCATGCCACACGTAGTTGGACGACCAATTTCTGTTTAGTACTTCAACATAGTGATTTCCTGGTAAGGATTCACTCGTATCACATCAAGTAAATCTTATTCATTTACTGTCTAAATCTTATTGATTTAATGTCATGTTTCCTTTCTTTTGCTGCAATTTTACGATGCGGGTTTTGCCATGTGGCATTCGTCACAGAATAAACTGCTTGGTTTGCTCTATGATGGATATTTTTGTAGGTTTCACTTCTTATGTCGTGTCGGTAACAAAGGCACTGTCCATCACTTATATTACTGGAAAAAATTGGATCAGTCTGTTGTTTGAGTACAAGCTGAATCCCTATGATGAACTGTAGTTTGGTTTAACAAACAGGACACAATTAGTCCTTCTTGCATTTAAAATAAATGAAGAAAAAAGACTGGATCACGATCACGGAGCCTAGTCACATTAGAAAGCTGATCATAGCAGACCATACATGATCGCCGCTGTCTTGCACATCGGTACCACCTTCAGCAACGATCGAGCATCGGCAGTTGCTCTTGCACTGACAGCGGCAGCAGCTCAGTCTGATCCAGCTGAGAATTGGGCACCAACCGCATCAGCGGATTAGGCTGATCTACCAGAGGATCGGGCATCGACACCGGCACCAGCTCTACAAGGAGCATCATCTCCGGCAGCAGTAGCGGCACTACCAGTCGCACCGGCACTAGCACCAGCAACAGCTTTGGCACCTGCACCAACACTTGCACTTGTATCTGCTATGGCCCGTGCAGCGGCAACGGAAGCAGCAGTTGCACCGGCAATAGACTGGGCTGCAGTTCGCACTTCATATACCAAAGTCCTTACAAAAACCGACATGTCCACCTTCTTGGTAAGCATTGGCCGCCCAAGTGCTTCGTTCTTTTTTCTTTCCATATTGTTCCACATGATTCACTTTGTTGATCTAACAGTATGTGTATGTCTTCTTGTTTGCAAACAGAGAATTCCTAGAGCATCGAGGGAGTCGTTCAACAATCCGGGCGACCGTGGCCAAGTTTCTCTTATCATGCGCAGCCTTGGTGTGAATAAACCTGCTCAATATACCATAAGTACAAAGGACGGTCGCATGATGATTGATGCTAAGGGATGGTCAATGTTCAAATCTAAGTCATATCTTGCGGTAGGGGATGATGTCAAAATCGAACTTTCTCGGCAAGGAGAGCTGGTCCAAATCAACTTTGAAATTCTTCAGTACTGCCAAACTGATCTATCCGCCAAGAGATTTTGATGTAATACTTTGGCATGGTGAAACAAGTGTCCTATGTGTATAAGTAGTACGACAGTATCGTTGATAGAATTGCAACTCTGATTGTTGGTTAGGAACTATCGTTTGATTTCATTCCAACAGCTGGCGTGCTTTATTCAATTTTGTGTATTCGCCCTGCGACAGCATCTAAAACCAGCGCCATATCGACCTCTTGCAATATGAAAAGCGCTGAGGTAGAACACATGGGCCCCCAAACATGCAGGCCCACCGCCCTGTGGCCCAAAGTCCAGAACCGTGAGCCTGTCTGAGTATTTCTCAGCTGAACCCCATAATGCATGTGCGTTGCACGTAACATCAAGATGCATTTGTATGAGTATTTTATCTTGTGTGAGAAAAGGATGAACAAGGGAAGGCCTTATTTGCAAATGTGGAGAGGTGTGTGGGTACCTTTTTGCAAAATTGCCACACTTTCCTTCCTATCCGTCACATATAAATCGGACGGCCTATATTGCAGGATGACAGGCACACCAACATCACCAACTCGTCTATACCGTGTTAAAAAAAACCTCTGTTTTTTATAATTATATATGTTAATTTCCCCTTGATTTTTCTTATGTATAAAGTTGTGATATAAAAGATCTGTATATTTCTTTACTGAGGGAATATCTCTCTGCAAAAATATATTTATGTGTAATAACTAGTTATTCATGTCTTTCTACTTCCTTGCGCTGATATGTGGGGCATCCGGCAACGGGGTCCACATGCAATATGCACCAAATTAGAGTGCACAACTGTACTGTAGACACAACCCGGTTGTAGCGCCGCATTAATGCCCAATGAGCCATCAACTCACAAAAAAACCCCACCTTTCTAGCTTTAGCAGTAAGCTGGACAGACGAAGCGGCAATATTTCACTGGGCCTGTATCCCTTCTCCCTCATCTGCTTGTTCAGAGAAAACCCCCGCTCGGCGATTGCATAGGGTTTTCTCATGGAGAACCTGGTATGAATTCTTCATCCAACCCTGATAAATCTAGATCCCTTGGTCGCGGATACTCCTAGGATGGCAGCCGCCGCCGTTGATGCATTTTTCTTCCTACAGAATCTAGTGTGTTTCATTTGCAGTGCCGAAAGTGCGAGGACCCTACAGGTTTCTATGCCCTCGGCGAGACGCCACACTTATTCCTTCTCATCCTAACATAGGATTTTAAAACACGCACAGTATGTTCCTAGAATCCTCTTTTCTATCCTGGAGGGTGGGGTTTTTTTAACATGATGTCGACTAATTTGGAAATTTGGGTTGCTATATTTGGATAAAATGTACTAGTACCATGGTCGACACTAACGTGAAGGAGGAAATTATTTCTAGATTTGGATATAGGGAATACATTGTGTTCTCATATTATTTTTCCTGCAGTGCATTCCTTGCTCTACCAGAACACATGTACTCAAGATGCTCGGCCTTGCCATAACTGAATACACCAGTTTAATGGTAACATTGAAGACAAGCCATGGATATAAGTTTTGAGTTGGGTTCATGAACCAAGAAGATCGCTGGTTTTTTATGGCCGAACTTGGATAAACTTTCTCAAGTGTTACAGACTGAAAGTTGGCGCAAGAATGTTCATGGAAATAGCAGAACCTGGTCTCATCTTCATTGCGATCTTCCACCCCTACGTCGTTCCAATTGTTCATCCATGTTAGTTTTCTATCTGGTTCTTGCTTCTTGCCTCGATTACTTCTTAATCCACCTATTCTGTCTAACTAATCACAATTTAACTTTAGAAGTAGCAACGAATCTCTCGTGAAGATGCTACTTCTAACTAATATTTTCTTATAATTGGTGGCATGAGTAGGTTTTTTTCAGAGTTAAGCAGGCTACTCGTTTGTTATTCTATAAGAACTCGGCTGTTACTCATGGCACTGAAGTTGACTTGGACGACATCCACAAGTTCCTGCACTTTATTGATCGTCTTGAGGTCCTTGTGGGGCATTTCAATGGTGGAATGCCACGTGGCATATGTGTGCCACTACTGCACTCATTGAACAGGTCCAACTGTGTTGAGAAACTTATGGTACGAGTTGTTTTTTGTTATATATGTTGTTCATAAACTCTTGCTTATGCATAGTTTTACAGCTGTGATCTTCTTGAAACAGGAACTGCCCAGTTCTATTGTTCCTATAAAGATGCCTGACCATGGTCGGGTCAGACTTGCGCTTGGTCACAACATGATGTTTAGGTCGACCTACTCCATTCCCCTTGGAGGTGAAAAGCTACTTATTCATGGGTGGTCTTAAATAGTGAAGGCCCGTCCATCTTGGAGAATAGGACAGAAGATTATGTTCCTACTTTTCCATGGCTCTAAATCGAATATCATGTTTATTGACCACATTGCGAGATGAAGCCGCTTTCAGAAGGTTGTGGATGCATGGGGTGGCCCCTGGGCCTTGTCCTAGGGCTTGGCAGCCTCACCCTTTGGTTAACTGTAGGCAAAGTTGCACTGTTCGAGGCGTGCTTTGTACGGTTGAACCTGTATAAGTACTCATACTGCTTTCAGCTATGGTTGTTAAGTGCCCTTGTTGGTTTCACTTAAGGTTGTTAAGTACTCATGCTGCTTTTACAGTCTGTCGTGTTTCTTCAGTCCTGTCTTCCTCCAGCCGCCAAAACCAAACTAGCGCCGGCGGGGCCGCCTGCTTCCACTTCCCACGGCTGGCTGCGCCTCAGCGCATGCATCGCCGCCCCACCATCTCCTAAACCGTTAACGCCGACCTCCGAGGCCTCGTCGTCATCCTCCGCACGCTTTGCTGCGCTCGCCTTGTCGCCGCCCTCTTGCATTGTCAACATGGTCAACAAACAAGAGGAATCGGCGGAGGACTGTACGTGGAGAGGATGACAGTAGGGGCCCACCATGTCCATGGCCAGATGCAAGGAAGTTCCTCATGTTTTGTTATATATATATATATATATATATATATATATATATATATACTCCACTGTCAGCGTATGGAGAAAGAAAATGCTTCCTGCTAGTAGTTTCCTGACATCTGGGACCCACGACATTGTCAGCGTATATAGTCAATAGACAAGAGAATAGCACAAGATCAGCTGACACCTGGGACGTAGCTGCTCGAGTAGTATTTTTTTGTTATTGTTGAGACGGAGCAGGGTTTCAACTGGGTTGTGGCCCGTCTAGCCCAGGCTTATATTTTATGTTCACCACATGACAAGCCCACCTATTTTCTTTTGTGAAAATGAGCCCAGTTTATTTTTTCTGAAGAATACCCAATCCAGGCCTACTTATTTTTCTATGCCCTGATGGGCTGCAACTCTTTCAAGACGCCTGCAACTCTTGAAAGTAATATGAAATGGGCTGTAAATATAAAAGCAGATGACAAATTGGCAATTACTTTATAATTTCTGATTTTTTTTCACATTTTCAGATTCCAAGTTCACTAGGCTTTAACCTAATTTAAATATATCTTCAAAGTACTTTAAATATGGCTCGACATTTCAGTATTAAAAATAGTTTGGAACCCACAGAAATATGCGAAATTTCGTTTAAATTTTTAACCCTGGCCCTGGCCAACAAAAAACGGACTTCAATAAATTGAATAAGAAGTTGCAATGAGCTATATATAAATTATTAAAAAAATAGGGAATGGTCTGACTTGTGGGCCTATTACGTTGACGCGTATGCAAGATTTTCTTTACTTATTATATACGATAACAAACGATTATAGCAGACGTAACCGTTGGATGTCACCGTCGTGTTTCTTCAATCTCGGATCTTCTTGCTCTAGCCGCCAAATCCAGCGCCGGCGGGACCGCCTGCTCCCGCCTCCCATGGCCGGTTGTGCTGCCGCGCAGGCCTCACCACCCCCTACTACACCCACCGCTGGCCAGGCCATCGCTCCACTGTTGTGGCTTCGCCACCTTCGGGTCATTCCCTTCCTGGGTCTCGCCGTCGTCCATCGCGCTGGTGTTCTCGGCACGCCGTGGTCAACACTGTCAACAAACGACAACATTAGAAGAGGAATGTACATGGAGAGGCTAACAGTTTGGACCCACATGGTCCATGGCCCCACGCAAGCAAGTACCTCCTTATTACGCCAAAAAGAATGAATACTCCCGCTGACAGCTCGGACCCACCAGCTATATCTTCGCACGCAAGGAAGTGCCTCCTTAAGACGCACAAAAAAAATACTCCCCCTGCTAGCTGGGACCCACCATAGTGGGAGGCTGACTTGTGGGCCTACTAAGTTGACACGGATGGAGCGCTTTGTCAAGTTAGTCAACAAACGATTCGATCACCAGTGACCATTGGATTGTTAACATCCAACGGTCGTCCTCCTTCTTCAACCTCTGATTTTATTGCTCCAGCCGTCCAAACCACCACATGCTCCTACCTCCCGTGGCCGGCTGTGCTGCCGTGGAGGCCTCACCAACCCCTACTACTCCCACCGCTGGCCAGGCCCTGCAGCGACGGTAGCCTCACACTGCAGCCGAACCAGTGAACCCTCGTACTCCTCTACGCGTGGGCATCCACTGCTGCGTCTTCCCCGGCTCCGTGTCGTCCCCTTCCTAGGCCTCGCCGTCATCCACCGCCTTGGTGCTCTCGTCGTGGTGTGGTCAACATGGTCAAGGAACGACTTCCATCGGAAGAGTACTGTACGTGGAGAGGATGACAGGTGGGTCCACGGCCGCAGCAAGGAAGTTCCTCCTTATTACGCGCAAAATAATTATTCCTCCACCTGACAGCAGGGACCCACTGGACAGGCCACCGTATTTCGCGAAAAAAATGTTTCCCCCCTAACTGCTGGGACCCACCAACTACATCTTCGCATGCAAGGAAGTGCCTGACAGTCGGGACCCACCTGGTCGAAGCGTACGTAGCGATGTCATTCTGGTCGTGAATGTGTATGTACATACTGGCCGATGTAGAGACACGCACATGTCATAGTAGAGGTGCGCACGTGTGGTAGTAGAGGCGTGCACATAGCATGTACACGTATGTACAACGACCAGGGTGCAAGAAAGAAAATACGTCCATGTG
Source organism: Triticum aestivum (assembly GCF_018294505.1). Lineage (NCBI taxonomy): Eukaryota > Viridiplantae > Streptophyta > Magnoliopsida > Poales > Poaceae > Triticum > Triticum aestivum. The sequence continues at coordinate 644,412,133 of NC_057801.1, forward strand.
CGTACATACGGGCAGGGTCTCGAACGCCTACTCTCCCATACGTACGTCCAGGGCTCGTGTACATGGTTGTGGCTGAGTAGTAATGGAGAAACTGCGTCGATGTCGTGTTCATGGGGAGGCAACGAAACGTGTGCTGTTCATCGGGAGCCAATCGGCTTGGACGGAACAGGCAATGGAAATGAGGCCTGGCGTACCGTAGAACGGAGGAAACGGCCTTGTGTTCGACCGGCCATGATGGAATTGGGATCCTGTTCATCTGAGGGGTCTGGCGTACCACAAAACGGAGGAAACGGGCCTCTGACGGTCGAAACAGGGTCCTGTTAATCGGGGGGTGTGGCGTACCGCAAAACGGAGGAAACGGACTTGTGTTGGAGCGCTACGGTTGAAACGGGGGTCCTGTTCATCGGGAGGGGTGTGGCGTACCACAAAACGGGACTCCACATGATACTGCTCATCTCCACCGTCGACCTCCTCCAGCCTCCACGGTCTACTGTTCATCCACCGTCGACCTCCTCCAGCCTCCACCTACGACTGTTCATCCACGGGCTCCTGTTCATCCAGCCTCCACCGTGCACTCCTCCACCGGCTACTGTTCAACCAGCCCTCTCCACGGGGTCCTGTTCAACCACCCCTCCATGGGGGTACTGTTCATCCAGCCCTCCACCGGCTACTGTTCAACCAGCCCTCCACTGGTTACTGTTCAACCAGCCCTCCATGGGGTCCTGTTCATCCAGGCCTCCACGGGGTCCTGTTCATCCACCGGCTCGATCGATCGGGGTACTGTTCATCCAGTGGCACCGGCCTCTACTACCACGGGTTCCTGCTCATCCAACTCCCCACCAGGAACTGTTCATCCAAACCCCCAACAACACTCACTGTTCATCCAGAGGCAGCATCAATCGGCTTCAGTTAGCAGCAGTAGCGAATAATCGCTCGATCGGGTTCAGTTAACAGCCATCGATCGATCGCTCGGGTTCAGTAACGCGTAGCCTGCAGTGCAATCGCTCCGGTTCAGTTAGAGCCCAATGCCTCGCTCGGGTTCAGTTAGAGCTCAACGCCTCACACACACGCGCGTACGTATGAGAGAAACGCGCATCGCTCAGCCCCCGACCAGCCACCGTAACCGGGAACTCCCCGATATTTTCCTCGCCCTTGCTTCTACCATGGTTTTTTCCTTCATGGATGACCCAAAGAATGTCATGCAGCTGCGTCTCCGGCCCGCCCAGGACGAAAAGCCCATTTTCTGTCATGATCTTTTGTCATAGAAGTAGGACGCCACCACATCTATGATGATACCGGGTTTTGTCACAATTATTGTCATAGAAGTGTCATAAGTATGACAGAATTTTTTTTCGTTCGGCCCAAAATATCATGAATGTGTCTTTTTTTGTAGTGAAGTTTGATGCAAAGAACAATCCGTCACATTCTACCAACTTCAAGAAGAATTTTCATAACGGGAAGGGATACAAACCTCAATTTTGGTAGCACCACACAAAACTTATATGATTGCATCTACCTGCAGTCAGCTAACCTCATGGTGCTCCAGGTATTCCTACATTCGTAACTAGGTACAATCACCACCGCAAGATGATATAAGCTTATTCGTACGTTGACTTGATGATTGCAGTGCGGAACGATCATGTCTTGTGTGGAGTAGCAAACAAGCAGTGCAGTCGAAGGTGGAAACCAACCAAGGACTTATGAAATTATATATAATCTTCCTCGGGCAGGTCAGTATCCCCTTCGTCCAGATGATCATGTTTTGTCATGCCGAGCTATTGATATGTGCTACTGTTTTGCAACGCCGTTTAAGTATAGCTATTGTTTTCCTATGTTTTCAGATTCAGGACAATGAAGACAATTTCAGGGGAACTCCACGATATGGACTCATGTTGGGTCATCTCTATTGCCTCATGTGTTTGTTGCAAATGTGTCAGCATCAATTGCAAGATGAGGCAGCTAGCTAGCTGTGGAGTTGCCAACATGCTCAAAGTGTCGCAACATTGAGAAGAAACAAGCATGCCCAGGATATTAAGGAAATTAATGCGTGCGCACGGAGGCCCTTTGCTCAGAGAAGCATCGACCAATTTTCTTTATTTCCATACCTTCTCACAGCTTTGTATTGGTTATAGTATGGTTAATCATTGACATGCATAAACATGCTGAACTTTTGTTCTTTTGAATGTTAGTATGCATACCGTATCTTCTAAAGCTTAGTTTAATGTAAATGTTGACTAGCCTGTGAACCTTCACAATCTAGTAAGTATATTGTAGGCCTGTTATTTGACACCTCACTTTGCCACGCTACGCGACCAGTGTGAGTTTCTGCATCCAGTACCGCATCCTCTAATTTGGTGGATGCCAAGTTGAAAAGGGTTACCGATGAGTAGCCATAAGCTCGAGGCGTCTTTTTTTTCTTTCGAATAGGCAATAAGATGGAGAGTGTCTCGGGCTGCCTCTAGCACAAGGCCCTCCAGTAAGAAACACGGGCAGCCGACTGGGCCGATACGAAAGCCTATCCATCTTAAAGCCCATTTGTTTTTTGCGAGGAGAAGCCCATATTTCTTGAAGAGGCGGCGATCCCAGGAAAACCCTCCTTCCTCCTCGCTTCCACTTACAACTTAATTCAGGTGATATTTTTTCAGTTAGATCTATTCCATACAACTTAATTTCTTTAAGAATTGTTGTTCTTGGATCGCTATTTTTCGTAGGTTTCTCCGAGGTTGGATCTGATCTTAGATCGGATAAAGAGAGTTCATGCACGGCGGCCGTTAAGTAGCAAAACGCCCAAACAGCCGAGGGCCATGGAGGTTGCGTCTGAACCAGAGACGCACTAGCCTCGGGTCACCTGCGACCCCTGGTCTCTATGGACGCATGAAGCTTGGAAATTTCCTGTTCGAGCGGCCCACATACAAGGATGATCCCTTGTCTTTTCTTCTTTTTTTATCCAAAAGCAATGATCCAGCCTTTCTTACCTCGGTGCAGGCGAGTACTACTACTAATATGCTGGTTTTGCAGCAATGTTTAACTAATCCCTGGCTGCTACCTTAAATTTGGGCTGGCGTGCAAAGCAAGACCCTGGAAAGACCAAATTCCATGGAATAGATGCCCACATGGAATCCACTCAAAAGTTCTTGCGCTTTCTGTTGTCTGGACCTCCGCACAAAGTGTCTTACGGGATCACCGACGAGTTGCGGCGATGTTCGCCAGCTACGGCACCCGTGTTCGGCCGTCTCTCGGCTGTCTCGGTTCGATCAGACGGGGTCGGTGTGTACCAGATCAGTTGTTGCTAAAAAGGCAAACCATCATGTGCTGATTTTGAGGGCGATTCAAAAACAATTGAGGCATTGCTCCCCTCACAATTGACATTCGGGTGATATTTTTCCTTGGTGCTTATTTGAATTGCACTAGAATACTTTTTGCCAGCTCTTGTTGTGTTTCTTTTTTAAAGCCGGGGCAGCGGATGTGTGTGTTGCACGCAAGACCAACCTGGACATAGATTAGCACAAGGACGAGATGGCAGCGTGAGTTCGACCTGTGTCCAAAGTCTATGGACGTCCGGCGGCCAAACTCCGTGCCAGCGCAGGGGACATAGCCCGAGCTATCCGATTCCGTCACAGCATCGTCGGATCACGCTGAACCCGACTCGCATCGACGCCTACTTCAGCGCCCAAGATATATTTTTAAATTAATTGCTTCACTTAAATTAATTAAGTTGAAGTTTTCTATTATTATTATCTCGTTGTTATTACTGTTCGCTTGCATTCTTTTATGTGTGAAGGTAATCAACTTCGACTGTGTCACATGGTCAACTCTATGGGCCGATGGCGTCGTCCTGCCCGCATCGATCAAGTTGTGGTGTCGCCTCAGCGCACGTCCTTGTGCCAGCATCTCCGGGGCAACTCTGTCGGGACGACCTTGGCATTCAGGCCATATTTCTTTGATTATTTACTTTACTTAAATTCGTTAAGTAGAGGAATTTTTTTATATAAAAAATATATTATTATCTCTTACTTGCACTATCTTATCTGTCCAGGCAATTGACTTAGACCAGGCCACACTGTCACCTCGGCGTGCCAACGCCCGCAACCTAATTTTGTCATCACCTTGGCGGGTTGCCCTGTGTTAGCAACCCCGCGTTGCCGCTTCATCAACCTGTCGTGGATCTAAGTCTGACAGTAGAGTGGGGGTAGGTATGGAGAGGCAAGGTCCTAGCTATGGAGAGGTTGTAAGCACAAGAGATGTACGAGTTCAGGCCCTTCTCGGAGGAAGTAAAAGCCCTACGTCTCGGAGCCCGGAGGCGGTCGAGTGGATTATGTGTATATGGATTACAGGGTGCCGAACCCTTCTGCCTGTGGAGGGGGGTGGCTTATATAGAGTGCGCCAGGACCCCAGCCAACCCACGTAATGAAGGGTTTAAGGTACATTAAGTCCGGGGCGTTACTGGTAACGCCCCACATAAAGTGTCTTTACTATCATAAAGTCTACTTAATTACAGACCGTTGCAGTGCAGAGTGCCTCTTGACCTTCTAGTGGTCGAGCGAGTCTTCGTGGTCGAGTCCTTCAAGTCAGTCGAGTGAGTCCCTCGTAGGTCGACTGGAAGGTGATCTCTTCTAAGGGTGTCCTTGGGCAGGGTACTTAGATCAGGTCTGTGACACTACCCTAGGTACATGACTCCATCATTAGCCCCCGAATGGATTGAGGCTCGAGTGATGAAGGAGTTGATGTTGTTTCCGATTAGCCTTCGCATACTGGTCATGCATTGTTTTGAAAAAAAATCTCTTTGTTGATAGTGAGCAACTTTTCTTCAGTCGACTCGATCCATTCTTTTCCTTCGTCGAGTGATCTTTTGGACTTCGCCAATTTCCGAGCGACGGATCGCAGGAAATCCCGCGTTTGGCAGACCGATCTACCGTTCGCGGATTCCGCGGGATGCGAAATTTGGGGAAGCACGCGAAGCGGGGCGGACCGCGGTGTTCGGACGGGACAGGGCATAGACGCCTCGATCCCCGTGCCGCTTTTTTCGCCACGTATCGCGTCCGCGTAACTGTTCAGGATATGATTAGATCAACCGGGCCCACCTGTCATCCACTCGGAAGGGATCTTATAAATGCGCCCGGCGAGGGTTTTTTGAACAGTGCATCAGCATTCTCCCTCTGTTCCCTTCGTCTCCGCCCAACGCGCTCGCTCTCGCCTCCGCACAACTTCTCCTCGCGCGTCCCGCCGGCAGCCATGGTCAAGGAGAAGACGGCGGCGTTGGAACACGCGAAGAAGGCGTCGGCGACGGAGAAGGCGAAGGGGAGATCCACCAGTCGTGGCGGGTCTTCGTCTAGATCTCGCCTGCCGAAAGGCTGGGTCCAGGGAGATTGGATCCAGTCGACCATCACGGAGAAGGATCTCCTCGACATGGCCAACGAGGGCCTGATCCCTCATGGAGCTGCGAGGCTTCCGGGGAAAGAGTGGCAGCCCCAGCCGGAAGAGGGTGAGTGCGTGCTTCTGGCTACCCATGTCGACCGCGGATTTTCTTTGCCGCCGAGCATTTTCTTCCGTGGTTTCTTGAACTTCTTTGGAGCGCAACTCCACCACTTCACCCCGAATTCTATCGCCTATCTTGCCGCGTTTGTGTCCATGTGTGAGAGTTTTCTGGGTTGTCGACCGCATTGGGGCTTGTTCAAGCACATATTCACGTGTCGCTCTCAGACCGTGAAGAAGGCGAGCCCAGGCGACGAAAAAACCCGAGTTGTCCAAATGTGTGGGGGTCTGGGGATCCAGGTGAGGAACAAGAGCACCTTCCCAGCCATGACATTTCCCGAGTCAGTCAGAGGCTGGCAGTCGACCTGGTTCTACTGCCAGGATCAGTCGACGCCGGGGCAGTCGAGTGGACTCCCTCAGTTCACCATGGGCCGAGTGAACAAGCCCTCCTCTCTGAAGGTGATTCCGGAGGAGAAAGCTGACGTGAAGATGCTGATGGAGCGTGTAGTTCAGTTGGTTCGGGAGGGAGTGACGGGTATGGATCTCCTGGAGGTTTTTCTTAGGCGTCGTATCCAGCCTCTTCAGTTCCGGAGCCATTGCATGTGGTTGTACTGCGGGACTGAGGATGTGACTCGGGTCAATCCAGAAGCAGTCGATGATGCCACTCTGGAAAGGTGGATGGCCGCTGTTACTGGGAACAAGGATAACCCTCGCGAAGCCAGAAGGATTCCTCCACTCGACTGCCACAGTGATCCAAACAAGGTATGTCTGCTCCACTTCCCATTGTATTCTTGTCACATTTATTTCCGTTTTCTCTGCCGATCGGTCGACTGATCTTTGTCTTGATGTCTATCAGGCCCTCACTGAGCTGTACTCGATGCCCAATGGAGCACAGGCTCCGACCGAGGAGGGAGAAGCGAGCGGGGGCGAGAGCCAGGAGGAGGAGTGGGACTCGGACACCGCTGAGGATGATGATGATGATGATGACGATGATGATGATGACGATGAGGACGAGGAAGAGGAGGAGGAGGAGGAGGTCGCACCACCGCGCTCGGAAAGGCGGTCGAAACTTGTCCATGACCCTGCGACTGAACGTGGCAAGGGGGTTGCGACTGTTACACAGTCGACCAAGCGCCCTCAGACCACCTCTCCGGCGCCGACTGAAAAGGCGTCGAAGCAGCCCAGGGCGGCCCCGTCAAAGCCGACCAAGCTCCTGTCGAAGATGAAGGTGTCCATCCCCACCATATCAGGGTAATCATGCTGCTTGAGTCTTCTTGTTTTGTGCGAACATTATCTCTGGTTGGCGCTGGAGTTAGTCGACTGACTCTTTGGAGTTGCAGTGCTGCTACTTCTGAGACCTCAGCCCGGGCTGACGACCATGAGATGGAGGACGCAGCAACCTCAAAACCTGGTACTATACTCTTAACACCGTTTCTAGTCGACTGACTCATGATCTCTAATTCTGATTCTTTTCTGTAGCTCCATCCAATGTTGTTATCACTCTCCCCGATGATGATGAAGATGTGGAACCGCTGAAGCCCAGAAGGAGTAGGAAAGCGTCTGCTGGCAGGGTGTCCCAGGATGTGACGGTGCCTGAGACTCTGGTCGCGGAGGAGGAGAACACCACTCGACACACTGTGTCCTTCGCAGATCCACTGACGAGTGCTCTGCAGCCCTCCCTCTTCACGACGCACCACGTCCCAGAGGACCAAGCTGGCGCCGCGAAGGAGGCGATACGCCAGGCAGGGATCATGATGGAGCAGTTGAAGACCATCCGGGATGCGAGCCAGGCAGCTTACGACGCCAGTTCCGCACTTCAAAGCAATGTTCAGGTCAGTCGACCACCGCTTGTTTTCTTTCCAGAATTTATAGTAATCACCCACTGGGTGTGTCGATTTAAACTCCGTGATAGCGGGGGCACACTGAGTGCACCCGCTGGGTGTAGTCCCCAAGGCTAAGGTCGACTGCTGGCAGTCGGCCTTAGGCTTTATAAGTTCAGTCTTTCCGTCATTCGACTATGGCGACTGGATTTCACAAATCGGTGGGGGCACACTGAGTGCACCCACTGGGTGTAGTCCCCAAGGCTAAGGTCGACTGCTGGCAGTCGGCCTTAGGCTTTATAAGTTCAGTCTTTCCGTCATTCGACTATGGCGTCTGGATTTCCCAAACCGGTGGGGGCACGCTGAGTGCACCCACTGGGTGTAGTCCCCGAGACTGTGGTCGACTGCTTGCAGTCGATTACAGTCTTAAAGAATACATCTTGTTTTTTTGAGGTCGACTGGTCGATTCTATCTTCAACAGGATTAGTGGGGGCACGCTGAGTGCACCCACTGGGTGTAGTCCCCGAGACTACGGTCGAATGCTTGTATTCGGCTGTAGTCTTAGAAACGCATGATTTTTCCTGTTCCACTCGGAAGTGAATTATCTTTGACATTTAGTCGATTGATTCTTCCCAGAGATCCTGTGACCTTGCGGCTCGCTACACTGAGCTGGAAAACAAGCACATTCAGCTCGAGCTGGATTTGAAGCTGGCTCAGGAGAATCTGACGAAGGCAAAGGAGGAGACCAAAGGTATGTTTGGTGAGACCTCGACGACTGCTTTTTCCCTTTATTTGTTTCAAAATCTGATCTTGCTGTAACTTGCAGGTAAGGTGAAGGAGGCCCAACAGAAAAAAGACCTTGAACTAGCTGAGAGGATCAAGCTTGCTGACGAGAAGTTAGCGTCACCAAGCTTGAACAAGAAAATACCAATCTGAAAGCTGCTCTTGGGAAGAAAAATGATCTGGAGGCCTTCCTGAATGGTCTTGCCAAGAAGTTGTTCCTTATGCTTGAAGGTAAACATTTACGCTAAACAATCATTTTCAACTGTGATTTTTCCATTCGACCATTGCCTTGACTTGGTGATCGCCCTTGCAGAATTTGTCAAGACTTTGAAGAAGAGACTAGCCGGCTGGAACCAAACCTTGACCCTGTCAATTCTCCGGTGAACGACGAAGTTGCCATGAATGTTTTCCGACTGGAGTCCCGTGTTGCAGCTGTCGTGGACTATCTTGCAAGGCTGAAGGTCGCCACATCTCGCATCGACTCAACGCTCTGGCCCAGGGAGACACTCCAGAACGACCTCGAGTCGCTGATGGCTCGCTTGAACACGGTCCCTGGTCGAGTGCAGGAGTGGAAAAAGTCCTCGGCTCGGTGCGGTGCAGATGTTGCTCTGTGTCTGGCCCGAGTCCACTGCAAAGATGCGCAAGAAGACAAGCTGGCGGCCCTCCGGGTGGCCAACACCAAGAAACACGACTTCAGGTCTTTTATGGAAACTTTCATTGCTGCTGCCACTCGGATCGCAGACGGAATTGATCTTGATGAGTTTGTTGCACCTTCCAGCCCTCCACAGGAGGAGTAAAAAACTTCTTTTAAGCTCGACGCTTTAAATTTGCCTCGGTATGCCGAGTGGAGTTGTAACCGATAAACCTTAACAGGCTTAGCGCCTGAGCACTTTCGGTTCCTTAAGGTATCGTTCCGAACTTGAATTTGATGTTTGAATATGATTGATTTTGGCTTGAAATGTCTTTTGCAGGTTCAAAGCAAGATGCTCACTGCAGTCGACTTATTCCTTAATCCACTTAGGGGAGCGCTGGGCTTCAGTTAAGCCCCCGAGTGAGAGATTTGCTCTTCACTCGGTAGGGTTTTTATATCTTAGGCGAGCACTGGGCTGCAGCTAAGTCCCCGAGTGAGAGGTTTGCTCTTCACTTGGTAGGATTTTTATATCTTAGGCGAGCACTGGGCTGCAGCTAAGCCCCCGAGTGAGAGGTTTGCTCTTCACTCGGTAGGATTTTTATATCTTAGGCGAGCACTGGGCTGCAGCTAAGCCCCCGAGTGAGAGGTTTGCTAATCAATCGGTAGGATTTTTTATATCTTAGGCGAGCACTTGGACTGCAGC